>NW_022143226.1:0-74847 GCF_007565055.1 Rhinopithecus roxellana
CATAAAATATACAAACACATAGGTATAAAACATAGACATCATCGATATAACAGATATAGGTTTAAATAGAGCCATAATAGATATAGATATGAAAATATATACATAATCGATATAAGAGACATAGTTATAAAATATAGACATAATAGTTATAATAGATATATGTATAAAATATAGGACATATATATAATAATTATAAAGTATAAAATATAGAATTAATAGATATAATAGATATAGGTATAAATGTAGACATTAGATATAAGAGATAAAGTTTATAAATAGACATAATAGTATAATAGATATAGGTATAAAATACAGATATAATAGATACAAAAATATAGGTATAAATATAGACATAAGAGATATAATAGATATAGGCATAAAATGTAGACATAATAGATATAATAGATTGTATAAAATAAAGACCTAATAGAATTCGTATAATATAGACATATAGATATCGGTATAAAAATATAGACATATAGATATATCTATAAAATATAACATAAGAGTTATATAGATATAGGTATAAAAAAGAGACATAATAGATATAATAGATATAGGTATAAAATATAGCATAATAGATATATCAGATATAGGTATAAAATATAGAATATAATAGATAGAGTTATAAATACAGGACTAATAGATTATAATGATATAGGTATGAAATACAGACTTAAGATATTCTAGATATAGGTATAAAATATAGACAAAATAGATGTATTAGACATAGGTATAAAATATAGACATAATAGATATAATAGTATCGGTATCAAATATAGATATAAAAGATATAATAGCTAGGGGTATAAAATTGATATAATAGATATGTATAAAATATCTATATAGTAGATATAATAGATATACGTAAAAATATAGTTAAATAGATATAGGTATGCACATATAGATATAATAGATATAATAGATATAGGTATAAAATATAATAAAAATAGATCGGTATAAAAATAGTTGTTATAAAGATATAGTAAAAATATAGCTATAAAGATATAATAGATGTCATAAAAAAGAATAATAGATACAGGTATAAATATAAACAATAGATATAATACATATATGTATAAAATATAGATATAATAGATAGATAAGGATATAGTTATTAAATAGATATAATAGATATAGGTAAAAATATAAATATAGTGGATATAATGAATATAGGCATAAAAATAGACATAATAGATATAATAGATAAGGTCTGAAATATAGACATAATAGATATAATAGATAAGATATAAATATAGACATAAAATATAGGTATAAAGTATAGACAACATTAGATATAAAAGAATAGGTATAAAATATAGATATAGAGGTATAGTTGATCAAGATATAAAACATAGACATAATGTATAATAGATATAGGTATAAAATATAGACAGAATAGTAAGGGTATAAATAATAAATAATAGATAATAGTATAGGTATAAATATGACATATACATCAATAGATATAGGTATAATATAGAATAATAGTATAAAAGATATAGTATAAATATCGACATAATAGATATCAGATAAGGTATAATTAGACATAATAGATATAGGATAAAATATAGCTATAATAGATATAAAGAATAGCTAAAAATATGACAAATGATATCATAGAAAAGGTATAAAATATAGACATAATAGAACAGTAAAAATATCTAGAAATAAAGATATAACAAAATAGGATACAGAATATAGACATAATAGACATAGAGGTATAGGTATAAAATATAGACATAATAGATATACAATAATATAGGTTTAAATATACACAATCTATAGAGATAAAAAATTAGAAAATAGATATAATACATATAGGTATCAAATATAACATATAGTTATAGGTATACAACTAGATATAATAGAACATAGATATAGGTTATAATATGACATAATCATATATAGATATAGTATAACTATAAACATAATAACAAGACATTAGGTATAAAATATAGACATAAGAAGTAATACACTAGGTAAAATACAGATGTAATAGATATAATGGATATACGTATAATACAGAATAATAGATAAAAGATATAGGTATAAAATATAGATATAATACAATAGGTATAAAATAGAATAGTAATGTATAATCGATATAGGTATAAAATATAGATAAAATAATATAGGTATAAAATATAGATATAAGGATATATAAGATGTAGGTATAAATAGAGATATAATAATAGAGGTATAAAATATAGATAATAATAGATATAATGTTTTTAATTCCAGAAAAATACACATATATGATATAATTATAAAAAAATAAATAGGAATAGATATATAGATATCGGTATAAAACAAAGACATAATGATATAGGAAACCATTAAAATATAGACTCATAGATATATATAGATATAAGGTATAAAATATAGACATAATAGATATGATATATAGGGTATAAAAATATAGACATAATCATAAGATAATATGTATAAATATCGACATAATAGATATGAATACTAGGTAATAAAATATAGACAATTATAGATATAATAGATTAGGTATAAAATTAGACATCATATATATAGATAGATATAGGTATAAATAATTGACAAAATATATACTAAGAACCGCTATAATATCGATACAGGTACACAAGATAGATATATAGTCATATAGGTATAAATATAGATATATAGATATGATAGATATAATATATATCTATAAGAAGTAGATATAATAGATAAAGGATAAAGATAGACTATATATATAATAGCATATAGATATAAAATACTAGAATAATAGATATAATAAAATTAAAGTAACAGATATAATAGATATAGGTAAAAAATATGAATAATGGAGTAGGTTAAAGATATGGTTATAAATATAAGGTATAAAATATAGACATAATAGATTAGGTATAAAGTACAGACACAATAGATATAATGGAGATAGGGTATAAAACATAGACGTAAGGATATAATAGTAAAGGTATAAAATACGAACAATAGATATAAAGAGATGAAAATCTAGAATAATATAAATAGATAGAGGTATAAAATATAGACTAGATCATATAGATAGATGTATAAAATATGAATAAAAATTATAGATATAGATATAAATATAGAGGAAAATAGCATATAATGATAATAGATAATAGTATAATAGATATGATCTATAATAGGTATAATAGATAATAGGATATATAAATATAGCAAATAGAATAAAAGTATAGGTAAAAATAGACATATAATATTAAGCATAGAGGTACAAAAGAAGCAATACTAGACATAATAGAAATGATAAATTAGAATATAATATATACTAGAGTAAAAATAGACATAATATCAGATATAGGTTCTTTGGTTTTTTTGTTTGGACTATAAAATTAGAATGAGAGATATAGGTATAAAAATTAGACATAAGATATAGTATATAAATATAGACATAATAGTAGAATAAAGATGTTATAAAATATAGACATAATAGAATAATACATGTGTATAAAATATCAGACATATAGATAGAATCAGATATAGGTTAAATTACATATAATAGATATAGGTAAAATATAGATATAATACTATAATGATACAGGTATAAAATATACATCTATAGATTAGTTATAACAATATAAATATACAGATAAAATAGATATAGGTATGAAATAAAATATAATGTTATATGTATCAAAATATAGACATAATAGGTATCGGTATAAGATACCAGACACATAGATATATTGATATAGGATATAAAATGTAACATAAGAGATAAATAGATATAGGTATAAAATATAGACATTAATATATATAAAGATATAGGTAAAAACTATAAGACATAATAGCTATAAAAATGTAATACAAATACAGCCATAATAGTAAAATAGATATAGGTATAAAATATAGGACATAATGATATAGAAGAGACAGGTATAAGCTATGGATCATAATGCTAATAAATATACGTCATAAAATAGCGATTATAAAGATATAGGTTTAAAATTAGATATAGTCGTTAGATAGACATAGGTATAAAATACAGACATAATGATCATATAATAGATAAGGTAAAAAATATAGACATAATAGATAAAATAAACAAGGTATAATATAAGACATAATAGATATAGTTATAAATCTAGCAGTAATAGATATAGTATTTAAAATAGTATAATAGATAAAATAGATAGGTATAAAATATAGACATAATAGATATAATAGACATAGGTATAAAATAGAATAATAGATAAAATATATATATAACATAGAATAGGTATAATATATATAGGTATAAAATATAAACACAAGAGATATAATAGATATAGGTATGAATATAGACATAATAGATAGAGGTATAAATATAGACAAATGATAAATGAAATAGGTATAAAAATAGACATAGTGACATAGGTATAAACTATAGACATAATAGATTTAACAAGATAAGTTATAAATATAGACATCATAGATATAATAGATATATGATTAAAATATAGGACATAATAGATATAAGTATAGGATATAAAATATAGACAAAATACGGTATCAAGTCAGAATAGGTACAATAGATATAGGTATGAAATATAGATTAATAGATACAATGATAGGTATAACATATAGAATAATAGATACAATAAGTATAGGAATAAAATATAGACATACTAGATATAATAGATATAGGTATAAAATATAGAATAGATATAAGTATAAAATACGACATAATTAGATTAATAGAATATAGGTATAAAATATAGACATAATAGTATATAGATATAAGTTAAAATCAGACATAATAGATATAATAGATATAGGTATAAAATATAGGACAGTATATAATATGACATAAAATATAGACATAGTTGACATAGTTATAGGTATAAATAAAGAATCAATAGATATGGTATAAAAAATAGATATAATAAATATAATAGATATAGGTATAAATATAGACATAATAGATATAATAGATATGTACAAAATATAGACATAATAGATATAATAGATATAGGTTATATGTAGAATAATAGATATAATAGATAAGGTTTAACATATAGAAATAATAGATATAATAGATAAAGGTAAAATATAGACATAATAGATGTAATCAATGATAGGATAAAATATAGGCTTAAGTAGAATAAGAGATATAGGTATAAAATATAGAATAATAGAATAGGGTTTAACAATATCGACATAATAGTATAATCGATATAGGTATAAATATACACATAAGAGATATAATAGCTATATAGTCTATAAATGTAGACATAATATATATTAATAGATATAGGGATAAATAGATAGACAAAAAATAATATGCACATAGGTAAAAAAATAGAACTATCGATTAACGATATATTAATAGATATAGTAATAATATAGATAGAAAAATATATACATAATGATATAAGAGACATAGTTATAAAATATAGACATAATGTTATAATAGATATATGTATAAATATAGACATAATATATATACTATATATAAGGTATAAAATTAGACATATAGATTAATAGTATAGGTATAAATGTAGACATAATAGAATAAGAGATAAAGTAAAATAATAGATATATATAGTTATAATAGATATAGGTTAAAATTAGATATAATAGATCAAAAATAAATAGGTATAAAATATAGACAAAATAGATATAATAGATATAGGAATAAAATGTAGACATAATAGATATTAATAGATAAAGGGTATAAATAAAGACATAATAGTATATACTTTGAAATACGACATAATAGGATATCGTTAGTAAAAATATAGACATAAGGGATATATCTATAAATATACACATCAGAGTTATAATAGATATAGGATATAAAATCATAGACGTAATAGATAATAGATATAGGTATAAATATAGCCAAATGAGATACAGATAACGTATATAAAATATAGACATAATAGATAGAGTTATACAATATCAGAATAACATATAATAGATATAATAGATTAATAGTATTATGAAAAGATATAGGTATAAAATATAGACAAATAGATGTAATAGACATAGGTATAAAATATAGACTATAATAGATATAATAGATATCGGTATCAAATATAGACATAAAGATATAATCGATAGGTGGTATAAAATATAGATATAATAGTATAGGTTATAAAACATCGATATGAATAGATATAATAGTATACGTCTAATATATAGTTATAATAGATGATAGGTATAACATATAGAATCTAATGATATAATAGATATAGTATAAAATATAGATAAAATAGATATCGGTATAAAATATGGTATAATAGATATACGTATAAAATATAGATATATAGATATAATAGATTTATAAAAAAAATAAATGCACACAGGTATAAAATAAGACAAATAGATATAATAGATATAGGTAATATGTATATTACTATGATATAAAGGTAATAGTGATTTAAAGATAGATCATAAAGATCATAGTATAAAAATATACTATAGTGGTATAATTATGAATATAGGCATAAAAATAGAATAATAGACTCATAAAGATTAGGATAAACTATCGGACATAATTAGATATAATAGATAACGATATAAAATATAGACTAATAGATATCGGTTTGAAGCTATAGACACCATAGATATAAAGTATGGTATAAAATTATAGACATAAGAGGTATATCGATTAAAGATATAAAACATTGACATATAGATATAATAAGATATTAGGATAAATATATAGAAGGAATAGATAAGGTATAAAATAATACAATAATAGATATGAATCGATATAGGTTAAAATATCGACATAAGAGATATAATATGTTATAGGTATAAAAATAGAGCATTACCATATAATCAAAATACAGGTATTAAAATATATATCATAAATTAGGTATAAAGTATGACATAATAGATATCACAGATAGGTATAAAATAGTAGACATAATACACTAGGTTATAAAATCTAGACAAATAGTACTATAATAGACATAGGTATAAAATACAGCGTAATAGATATTATGACTGGTATAAATAGACAAAATAGATGTAATCGAGACATATGGTCTAAAATATAGCCATAATAGATATAATAGATATCGGTCATCAAATTATTAGAATAAAAGAATCAAATAGATAGGGGTTATAAAATATAGATATACTAGATATAGGTATAAAATGCGATATAGTAGAATATAATAGCATATACGATAAAAATATAGTCATAATAGATCTAGGTATGACATATAGATATAATAGATATAATAGATATGGGTATGATAAATACAGTAAAATAGATATCGGTATAAAATGGTTTATAATGATTATAGTTATAAATATGCTATAATAGATATAATAGAATGTATTAAAAACACAGATATAATGGAGATACAGGTATAAAATACAACTAGATATAATAGAGTAATGTATAAAATAAGATATAATAGTATAACGGGATATACGTATCTAATATAGATAACAGATATAGGAATTGAAAACTATCAAATATGTGATATAATAATATAGGCATTAAAAAAATGACATAATAGATATATAGATATCGGTATTGAAATATTAGACATACTAGATATAATACGATAAAAAGATATAAATATAGACAGAATAGATAAGGGATTAAAGTATTGACACAATAGAATTAAATGATATAGTATAAAATATAGATATAAGGGGGGGGGGGGAGGTATAGTTGATAGAAGATATAAACATAGACATAATAGATATAATAGTATAGAATAAAACATAGATATAATAGATATAATTATAAAATAAATCTAATAGATATAATAGATAGTATAAAATATAGATATAAGAAATATAGGTATAAAATATAGTTCTAAAAGATATAGTTATAAAAAAAGATAGATATAATAGAGGTATAAATATAGACATAATAGATATAATTGATAGAGTTATAAAATACAGACATAATAGATATAAACGATATAGTTACACAATATGATATAATAGACATAATAGATATTGGTAAAAATATAGACATAATAGATATAATAGATATAGGTGAAAATATGATATAGTGGATATAATAGATATAGGCATAACATATAGACATAATAGATATAATAGATTATAGGTATAAAATATAGACCTAAGAGATATAATAGTATAGTATAAAAATAGACTACATATATATAATAGATATAGGTATAAAATATAGACATAATAGATACTATAGATATAGACATAATACATATAATAGATATAGGTATAAAATATAGACATAATAGATATAATAGATATTGGCATGAAATTTAGACATAATAGATATAGGTATAAAATATTGACATAATAGATATAATAGATACAGGTATAAAATATACACATAATAGATATAATAGTTATAGGTATAAAATATAGACATTATAGATATAATAGATATAGGTGTAAAATATAGACATATTAGATGTAATAGAGGTATAATATATAGACATAATAGATATAAGAGAGGAATAAATTATAGACGTAATAGACATAATAGATAGAGGTATAAAATATAGACATAATAGATGTAATAAATAGAGGTATAAAATATAGACATAATAGATATAGGTATAAAATATAGATATAATAGATATAATAGATACAGGTATAAAATATAGACATAATAGATATAATAGATATAGGTATGAAATATAGACATAATAGATAAATGTATAAAATATAGACAGAATAGTTATAATAAATATAAGTATAAAATATAGACGTTATGCATATAGGTATAAATTACAGACATAATAGATATAATAGATATAGTTGTAAAATATAGACAAAATAGTCATAATAGATAGAGGTATAAAATATAGACATAATAGATACAGGTATAAAATACAGATATAATAGATATAATATGTAAAAGTATAAAATGTAGACATACTAGATAAAGGTATAAAATATACATATAATAGATATAGGTACAAAATATACATAAAATAGATATAGTTAAAAAATATAAATATTATAGATATAATAGATATTGTTGTAAAATAAAGATAAAATAGATATAGGTATAAAATTTAGATAAAATAGATATAATAGTTGTAGGTATAAAATATACATAAAATAGACATAACAGATATAGGTATAAAATATAGACATACTAGATAAAACAGATTTAGGTATAAAATATAGACATAATAGATATAATAGATATAGATATTAAATATACACATAATAGGTAAGATAGTTATAGGTATAAAATATAGACATAATAGATATAAGAGATAGAGTTATGAAACATAGACATAATATATATAATAAAGGTTTAAAACCATAGACATAAAGATATAATGGGATATAGGTATAAAAAATAGACATAATAGTTATAATAGATAGAGGTATAAAATACAGACATAATAGATATATTAGATATCGATATTAAATATAGATATAATAGATATAATAGATACAGTTATAAAGGTGTAGACAAAATAGACATAATATATCGAGGTATAAAATATAGACATAATAGATATAGGCATAAAATATAGATATAATAGATATAATAGATAGAGGTATAAAATATTGACATATTAGATATAACAGATATAGGTATAAAATATAGACATAATAGATATAATAGATATAGGTATTAAATATAGATATAATAAATATAGGTATAAATATAGATATAATAATATAATATGTCCAGGTATAATATATAGATATAATAGATGTAGGTATAAAAATATACATATAATAGATATAGGTATAAAATATAGATATAATTGATATAGTTATAAAAGGTAACATTATAATATAATACATATAGGTATAAAATATAGATATAATAGATACAGGTATAAAAATATAGAAAAAATAGATATAATAGTTATAGGTATGAAATATACATAAAAAAGACATAATAGATATAGGTATAAAATATAGACATTTTCGATCAAATAGATATAGGTATAAAATAGAGACATAATAGATATAATAGATATAGGTATAAAATATAGATAAAATATATATATAGTTTAGGTATAAAATATACATAAAATAGATATAATAGATATAAGTATAAAATATAGACATAGAAGATAAAATAGATATAGGTATAGCATATAGACATAATAGATATACGTATAAAAGATAGACATAATAGATATAATAGATATAGGTATAAAATATAGACATAATATACATAGGTATAAAATATAGACATAATTGGTATAATAGATATAGGTATAAAATATACACATAAAAGATATAATAGATATAGGTATAAAATATAGATATAACAGATATAATAGAGAGGCATAAAATATAGACACAATATATAATAGATAGAGTTATAAAATATATACATAATAGATATAATTGATAGAGGTATAAAATATAGACATAATAGATATAATAGAGGTATAAAATATAGACAATAATAGATATAATAGAGGTATAAAACAGAGACATAATTGATATAACTATAAAATATAGACGTAAGAGATATAAGAGATATAGGTTTAAAATATAGACATAAAAGGTATAATAGATATACGTATAAAATATAGACATAATAGATATAATAGATACAGGTATAAAACTTACACATAATGGATATAATAGAGATAGGTATAAAATAGAGCCATAATAGATATAATAGATACAGGTATAAAATATAGACATAAAAGATATAATAGATAAAGGTAAAAAATATACACATAATAAGTATAATAGATATAGACATAATAGATATAATAGATACAGGTATAAAATATAGACAGATATAATTGACTGAGTTATAAAATATAGACAATAGATATCATAGATAGAGGTATAAAATATAGACATAATAGACATATTACAGGCATAAATTATAGATATAATTGATATAATAGATATAGGTATAAAATATAGACATAATAGATATAATAGATAGAAGTACAAAATATAGACATAATAGATAAAATAGAGGTATAAAACATAGACATAATAGATATAATAGATATAATGGATAGAGGTAGAAAATGTAGACATAATAGATATAATAGAGGTGTAAAATCTAGACGTAATAGATATAATAAATACAGGTATAAAATATAGACCTAATAGATATAATAGATACAGGTATAAAATACAGACATAATAGATTTAATACATATAGGTATAAAATATAGATATAACAGATATAATGGATAGAGGTATAAAATATAGACCTAATAGATATAATAGAGGTATAAAACATATACGTAATAGATGTAATAGATATAGGTATAAAATATAGACATAATTGATAGTAGAGGTATAAGAAATAGACATAATAGATATAATAGATAGAGTTATAAAATTTACACATAATAGATTTAATAGATATAGGTATAAAAGATAAATATATTAGATCGAGGTATAAAGTATAGATATAATAGATATAGGTATAAAATAGAGCCATAATAGATATAAGAGATATATGTATAAAATATAGACATAATAGATACAGGTATAAAATATAGACGTAATAGATATAACAGATATAATGGATAGAGGTATAAAATATAAACATAATAGATATAATAGAGATGGGTATAAAATATCGACGTAATAGATATAATAGATATAGGTGTAAAATACAGACATAATAGATATAATAGATATAGGTATAAAATATAGACATAATAGATATAATACATATACGTATAAAATATAGACATAGTAGCTATAATAGATATAGGTATAAAATATACACGTAATAGATACACGTAAAAAATATAGACATAATAGAAATAATAGATATAGGTATAAAATATACACATAATAGATATAATAGATATAGGTATAAAATATAGACATAATAGACATAATGGATATAGGTATAAAATACTGACATAATAGATATAATAGATAGAGGGATAAATTATAGACATAATACGTATAACCGATATAGGTATAAAATATAGACATATTAGATATAATAATTATCGGAATAAAATATAGACATAAGAGATATAATAGATATATGAATAAAATATACACAAAATATATATAATAGTTATAGGTATAAAATATACGCAAAATAATAGATATAGATGTAAAATATAGACATAATAGAATTAATAGATACAGGTATAAAATATAAACAAAATAGATATAACAGACATAGGTATAAAATATACACATAATAGATATAGGTATAAAATATAGACAAAATAGATATAGGTATAAAATATAGATATAGATATAATAGATATTGGTATAAAATATAAACATAATAGATATCACAGAGATGGGTATAAAATATAGACGTAATAGATATAATAGATATAAGTGTAAAACGTAGACATACTAGATATAATAGATACAGCTATAAAATATAGACATAATGGATATAATAGATATAGGTAAAAAATATAGACATAATAGATATAACAGATATAGGTATAAAATATAGACATAATAGATATAATAGATAATGTTAAAAAATATACACATAATAGATATAATAAATATAGGTATAAAATATAGGACATAAGAGATGTAATAGATATAGGTATAAAATATACACATAATAGATATAATAGATATAGGTATAAAATATAGACATAATAGATACAGGTATAAAATATAGACATAATAGATATAATAGAAATAGGTATAAAATATAGACATAATAGTTATAAGAGATATAGGTATCAAATATACACATAATAATAGTAATAGATATAGGTATAAAATATAGACATAATAGATATAGGTACAAAGTATAGACATAATGGTTATAATAGATATAGGTATGAAATATATACATAATATATATAATAGGTATAGGTTTAAAATAAAGACATAATAGATATAATAGATATAGGTATAAGATATAGACATAATAGATATAATAGATATAGGTATAAAATATAGACATAATACCTTTAATAGACATAGGTATAAAACATGGATATAATAAATATAATAGATACAGGTATAAAATACAGACATAGTAGATATAATAGGTATTGGTATAATATATAGACATAATAGATATAATAGATATAGATATAAAATATAGACATAATAGATATAAGAGATATAGGTATAAAATATGGACATAACAGATATAGGTATTAAATATAGACATAATACATATAAGACATATACGTATAAGATATAGACATAATAGATATAATAGATATAGAATATAGAAATAATAGATATAATAGGTATAGGTATGAAATATAGACATAATAGTTATAATACATATATGTATAAGATATAGACAAAGTAGATAAAATAGATATAGGTATAAAATATAGACAAAATAGATATAGTAGATACAGATATAAAATATAGACATAATAAATATAGGTATAAAATATAGACATATTAGATATAATAATTATAAGTATAAAATATAGACATAATATATATAATAGATATAGGTATAAAATATAGACATAATACATATAATAGATAAAGGTATAAAATATACACATAATATAGGTATAAAATAGAGACATAATAAATATAATAGATATAGGTATAAAATATAGATATAATAGATATAGGTATTAAATATAGACATAATAGATATAATAGAAATAGCTATAAAATATAGATATAATACATATAATAGATATAGGTATAAAATATAGACATAATAATTATAATAGATATAGGTATAAAATATAGACATAATAGATATAGGTACAAAATATAGACATAATGCTTATAGTAGATATACGTATGAAATATAAACATAATAGATATAATAAGTATAGGTTTAAAATGAAGACATGATAGATATAATAGATATAGGTATAAAATATAGACATAATAGATATAATAGATTTAGGTATAAAATAGAGACATAAACATAAAATAGACACAGGTATAAAATATTGACATAATAGAAATAGGTATAAAATATAGACATAATGGATACAAAAGATATAGGTATAAAATATAGATAGATATAGGTATAAAATACAGACACAATTGATATAATAGATATAGGTATAAAATAGAGACATAATAGATATAATAGATATAGGTATAAAATATAAACATAATAGATATAATAGATATAGGTATAAAATATAGATATAATAGATATAGTTATAAAACATAGACAAAATAGATATAATTGTTATAGGTATAAAATATAGACTTAATAGATATAGATGTAAAATATAGACACAATAGATTTAATAGATATAGTTACAAAACATAGACGAAATAGATGTAACAGACATAGGTATAAAATACAGACATAATAGATAAAATAGATATAGGTATAAAATATAGACATAAGAGATATAGGTATAAAATATAGACACAGATAAAATAGACATAGGTATAAAATATAAACATAATAGATATAATAGAGACGGGTATAAAATATAGACGTAATAGATCTAATAGGTATAGGTGTAAAATATAGACATAGTAGATATAATAGATATAGGTATAAAATATAGACATAATGGATATAATAGATATCGGTATAAAATATAGACATAATTGATATAGGTATAAAATATAGACAAAATAGATATGGGTATAAAATATAGACATAGATATAATAGATATAGGTAGAAAATATAAACATAATAGATATAATAGAGATGGGTATAAAATATTGACGTAATAGATATAATAGATATAGGTGTAAAATATAGACACAGTAGATATAATAGATATAGGGATAAAATATAGTCATAATGGATATAATAGATATAGGTATTAAATATGGACATAATAGATATAATATATATAGGTATTAAATACAGACATAATTGATATAGATATAAAATATAGTTTTAATAGATAGAATAGATAGAGGTATAAAATATAGACATAATAGATACAGGTATAAAATATATACATAATAGATAAAAGAGATATAGTTTTAAAATATAGACATAATAGCTATAATAGATATACTTATAAAATACAGACATAATAGATATAATATATATAAGTATAAAATGTAGACTAAATAGATATAATAGATATAGGTATGAAATGCACACATAATAGTTATAATAGATATAGGTATAAAATATAGACATAATATATATGATAGATATAGGTATAAAATATAGACATAATAGATATAATATATATAGGTATAAAATATACACGTAATAGATAAAAGAGATATAGATTTAAAATATAGACATAATAGCTTTAATAGATATACTTATAAAATATAGACATAATAGATATAATATATATAGGAATAAAATATAGGCATAATGCACATAGTAGATATAGGTATAAAATATAGACAAAATAGATATAATAGATATAGGTATAAAATATAGGCATAATAGACATAATTGATAGAGGTATAAAATAGACATAATAGATATAATTGATAGAGTTATAAAATATAGACATAATAGATAGAGGGATAAAATATAGACATAATAGATAAAATAAATATAGGTATTAAGAATAGACATAATAGATATAGGTATAAAATATAGACATAATACATATAATAGATATAGGTGTTAAATAGACATAATAGATATAGGTTTAAAACATAGGCGTAATAGATATAATGGATAGAGTTATAAAATATAGACATAATAGATATAATACCTAGAGGGAGAAAATACAGACATAATAGATATTATAGATATGGTTATAAAATACAGACATAATAGATATAATAAATATAGGTATAAAATATAGACATAATAGATATAATGGATATAGGTATAAAATATAGACGTAATAGATATAGGTAAAAAATATAGACATAATAGATATAATAGATATACGTATAAAATATAGATGTAATAGATATAGGTATAAAATATAGACATAATAGATATAATAGATGTAGGTATGAAATATAGACATAATAGATATAAAGATATAGGTATAAATTATAGACATAATAGATATAATAGATATAGGTATAAAATATAGACATAATAGATATAATAGATGTAGGTATACAATATAGTCAAAATAGATATAATATTTCCATAAATGTATTATAGATAATAATAGGTATAATTGATATAAGTATAAAACTTAGACATAATTGCTGTAATAGATAGAGGTATAAAATATAGACATTATAGATATAATAGATAAAGGTAAAAAATATAGACATAATAGATATATTAAATATAGGTATAAAATATAGACATAAGAGATATAATAGATATAGGTATAAAATATAGACAAGATAGATATGATAGATATACGTATAAAATATAGACATCATAGATATAATAGATATAGGTATAAAATGTAGACATAAAAGATATAATAGATATAGGTAGAAAATATAGACATAATAGGTATACAGATATAGGTATAAAATATAGACATATATATTATAGAGATACGTATCAAATATAGACATAATAGATATAATATATATAGGTATAAAATATAGACAGAATAGATATAGGTAAAGAATACAAACATAATAGATATAATAGATATAGCTATAAAATATGCACATAAGTGTTATAATAGACATAGGTATAAAGTGTAGACATAATAGGTATAATAGATATAGGGATAAAATATAGATATAAAGGATATAATACATATAGGTATAAAATATAGAGATCAACGATATAATAGATATAGGTAAAAAATATGGACGTAATGGACATAGATATAAAATATAGATTTAATAGAATACATAGAGGTATAAAATATGGACACAAAAGATATAGGTATAAAATATATACATAATAGATATAAGAGATAGAGTTATAAAATATAGACATAATAGTTATAATAGATACAGGTATAAAATATAGACATAATAGATATCACATATATATGTATAAAATATAGACTTAATAGATATAATAGATATGGGTATAAAATGTAGACATAATAGATATAATAGATATAGGTATAAAATATAGACATTATAGATATAGGTATGAAATACACATAATAGATATAATAGATACAGTTATAAAGTATAGACATAATAGATATAATAGATATATGTATAAAATAAAGACATAATTGATATAGGTGTAAAATACAGAAGTAATAAATATAGGTATAAAATATAGACATAATAGATATACCCATAAAATATAGACATAACAGTTATAATATATATAGGTATAAAATATAGACATAATAGATATAGTAGATATAGGTATAAAATATAGTCATAATAGATAAAATAGATATAGGTATAAAATATAGACATAATAGATATAATAGATATAGGTATAAAATATAGACATAATAGATAAAATAGATGTAGGTATACAATATAGTCAAAATAGATATAATATTTCCATAAATGTATTATAGATAATAATAGGTATAATTGATATAGGTATAAAACTTAGACATAATTGCTGTAATAGATAGAGGTATAAAATATACACTTAAAATATATAATAGATAGAGCTATAAAATATAGACATAATAGATAAATTAAATATTGGTATAAAATATAGACATAATAGATATAATAGATATAGGTATAAAATATAGACATAATAGATACAATAGATATAGGTATAAAACATTGACATAAGAGACATAATAGATATAGGTATAAAATATAGACATAATAGATATAATAAATATAGGTATAAAATACAGACATCATAGATATAATAGATGTAGGTATAAAATACAGATATAATAGATATAGGCATAAAACATAGATATAATAGGCATAGGTATAACATATAGACATAATAGACATAATAGATATAGGTATGAAAATATAGATAATAGATATAATACATATAGGTATAAAATAGAGACATAATAGATATAATAGATATAGGTATAAAATATAGACATAATAGATACAATAGAGATAGGTATAAAATATTGACATATGAGACATAATAGATATAGGTATAAAATAAAGACATAATAGATATAATAAATATAGGTATAAAATATAGACATAATATATATAATAGATGTTGGTATGAAATATTGATATAAGAGATATAGGCATAAAACATAGATATAATAGGCATAGGTATCACATATAGACATAATAGACATAATAGGTATAGGTATAAAATATAGATAATGGATATAACACATATAGGTATAAAATAGAGACATAATAGATATAATAGATATAGGTATAAAATATAGACATAATAGATATAATAGATAAAGGTATAAAATATAGATATAATAGATAAAATAAATACAGGTATAAAATGTAGACATAAGAGATATGATAGATATAGGTATAAAATATAGACATAATAGATATAATAGACATAGGTATAAAGTATACACATAATAGATATAATAGATATAGGTATAAAAAGTAGACATAATAGATATAATCGATATAGGTATAAGATACAGACATAATGGATATAATAGATATACGTATAAAATATGGACATAATAGATATAATAGATATAGGTATAAAATATAGATAAAATATATATA
This sequence comes from Rhinopithecus roxellana, assembly GCF_007565055.1. Lineage (NCBI taxonomy): Eukaryota > Metazoa > Chordata > Mammalia > Primates > Cercopithecidae > Rhinopithecus > Rhinopithecus roxellana. Next base: position 18,332 of record NW_022143226.1, read on the forward strand.
CGTGTAAAATGTGGATATAATAGATATAATAGATATAGGTATAAAATATAGATATAATAAATACAGGTATGAAATATAGATATAATAGCTATAATAGATATAGGTATAAAATATAGATAGATATTGTTACAAAATATAAATATAAACGATACAATAGATATAAAATATAGATAAAATAGTTATAGGTACAAAATATAGACATAATAGTTATAATAGATATACGTATACAATATAGACATCATAGATATATTGTATATAGGTATAAAATATAGACATAATAGATATAATAGATATAGGAATAAAATATAGATATAATACATATAGGTATATCATATAGACATAATTGATATAGGTATAAAATATAGACATAATAGATATAATAGACACAGTTATAAAATATAGATATAATAGATATAGGTACAAAATATAGATATAATAGATATAAGTATAAAATATAGATATATTAGACATAGGTAGAAAATATAGATATGATAGGTATAGTAGATACAGGAATAAAACATAGATATAATAGGTATAATTATAAAAAATAAATATAATAGATATAATAGATATATGTTTGAAATAGAGATACTATAGATATAGGTATAAAATATAGTTATAATAGGTATAGTTGTAAAATATACATATAATAGATATAATAGATATAGGTATAAACTATAGGCATAAGAGATATAATAGTAATAATTATAAAATGTAGACATAATAGATATAATAGATATAGGTATAAAGTATGCATATAATAGAAATAATACATATAGATATAAAATACAGACATAATAGGTATAGGTATCAAATACAGAAATAATAGATATAATAGATGTAGGTATACAATACAGACATAATAGATATCATAGATATAGGTATACAATATACACATAGTAGATATAATAGATATAGGTATAAAATACAGACACAATAGATAAGGTATGAAATATAGATATCAGAGGTATAATAGATATTGGTATAAAATATAGATATAATAGATATAATAGATATAGGTATAAAATACAGACATAATAGATATAGGTATAAAATATAAACATAATAGATATAATAGATTTAGGTATAAAATATACACATAATAGACATAATAGATATAGGTATAAAATACAGACATAATAGATATAATAGACATACGTATAAAATATGGACATGATAGATATTATGGATATACGTAAAAAATATACACATAATATAGATAGATATAGGTATAAAATATATACATAATAGACATAATAGATATAGGTATAAAACATAGACTTAATAGATATAATAGATATAGGTATAAAATATAGACATAATAGATATAATAGATATAGGTATAAAAAATACATATAATAAATATAGGTATAAAATAGAGACATAATAGTTATAATAGATACGTATAAAATATAGATGTGATTGATATAGGTATAAAATATAGATATAATAGATATAGAAATAAAATATAGACAAAATAGATGTAATAGATATAGGTATAAAATACAGACATAATAGATATAATAGATATAGTTAAAAAATATAGACATATTAGATATAATAGATATAGGTATAAAATATAGAAATAATAGATATACTATATAGGTATAAAAGACAGACATAATAGATATAATAGATATCGGTATAAAAGGTAGACATAATAGATATAAGAGATATAGGTATAAAATATAGACATAAAAGAGGTAATAGGTATACGTATAAAATATAGACATAATACGTATAATATATGTAGGTATAACATACAGACATATTGGGTATAATAGATATAGGTATAAAATATAGACATAAAAGATACAATAAATACAGGTATAAAACATAGACATAATAGATATTATAGACATAGGCAAAAAAATATAGATACAATAGATAAAGGTTTAAAATATAGATATGATAGATATGATAGATACAAGTATAAAATATAGACATAATAGATATAATAGATATAGGTATAAAACATAGACATAAAAGATATAATAGAGGGATAAAATATAGACATAATAGATATAATTGATAGAGTTATAAAATATACCCATAATAGATAAAATAGATACTGTTATAAAATATGGACATAATAGATATAATAGATATAGGTATGAAATATAGATAAAGTAGATATAATAGATATAGGTATAAAATATAGACATTACAGATGTAATAGATATAGGTATAAAATATACACATAATGGACATAATAGATATAGGTATAAAATATAGACATAATAGATATAATAGATATAGGTATAAAATATAGACATAAGAGATATAATTGATATAGGTATACAATGTACACATAATAGATATCATAGATATAAGTATAAAATATAGACACAATAGATATAATAGAAACAGGTAGAAAATATAGATATAATAGATATAAGTATAACATATGCATATAATAGATGTAATAGATATACGTATAAAAAATAGATATAATAGATACAGGTATCAAATATAGACAACAGATAAAATAGATATAGGTATAAAATATAGATATAATAGATATAATTATAAAAAATATAAATATAGTAGTTAAAATTGATATAGGTAAAAAACATAGATATAATGTATATTGGTATAAAATATGTTTATAATAGATATAGGTATAAAATATAGATATAAGAGATATAATAGATATAGGTATAAAATATAGACATAATAGATATAATTGAAAGTAATAAAATATAAACCTAATAGATATAATCGATAGAGGGATAAAATATAGACATAATAGATATAATAGGTATAGGTATAAAATACAGACATAATAGCTATAATAGATATAGCTATAAAATATAAACATAATATTTACGATAGATTTAGGTACAAAATATACACAGATATAATAAATATAGGTAAAAAATATACATAGAAGAGATATAATAGACACAGGTATAAAATATGGACAAAATAGATATAATAGATACAGGTGTAAAATATAGATATAAGAGATATAGGTATGAAATATAGACATAATAGGTATAATAGAAATATGTATGAAATATGGACATAATAGATATAGATATAAAATATAAAAAAAATAGATATAATAGATAAAGGTATAAAATATAGATATAATAGATATAATTATAAAATATAAGTATAATACATATAATAGGTATAGGTATAAAATGTAGACATAATGGATATAATAGACATAGGTATAAAATATACACATAATAGATATAATAGATATAGGTATGAAATTTAGACATAATAGACATAGGTACAAAATATAGACACAATAGATATAACAGATATAGTTATTAAATATAGACATAATAGTTATAATAGATATAGGTATAAATATAGACATAATAGATATAGGTATAAAATATAGACATAATAGATATGATAGATATGGTTATAAAATATAGACATAATAGATATTATAGATATAGGTATAAAATATAGACATAATAGATACAATAGATATAGACATAGTAGATATAATAGATATAGGTATAAAATATAGACATAATAGATATAATAGATATAGGTATAAAATATAGACATAATAGATATAGGTATAAAATATAGACATAATAGATACAATAGATACAGGTATAAAATATAGACATAATAGATATAATAGTTATAGTTACAAAATATAGACATAATAAATACAGGTATCAAGTATAGATATAATAGATATAATAGATATAGGTATGAAATATAGATATAATAGATATAATAGATATAGGTTTAACATATACACATAATAGATATAATAGATATAGGTATAAAATATAGATATAATTGAAATAATAGATATACGTATAAAATATAGATATAATTGATATAGACATAAAATATCGACATAATAGATATAATAGACATAAGTATTCAATATAGATATAATAGACATAATGATAAAATATAAATATACTAGATACAAGAGTTATAGGTATGAAATATAGATATAAGAAATATAGGTATACTATATAGTTATAATAGATATAAGTATAAAATATAGATATAATAGATATAATAGATAGAGGTATAAAATACAGACATAATAGATAAAATAGGTATAGGTAAAAATATAGACATAATAGATATAATAGATACAGGTATAAAATATAGACATAATAGATATAATAGATATAGGTATAAAATATACACATAATAGATTTAGGTATCAAGTATAGATATAATAGATACAATAGATATAGGAATGAAATATAGATATAACTGATATAATAGATATAGGTATAATATATAGACATAATAGATATAATACATATAGGTATAAAATATGGACATAATAGATATAGATATAGGTATAAAATATAGACATAATACATATAATTGATATAGGTATAAAGTATAGACATAATAGATATAATAGATATAGGTATAAAATATAGCCATAATAGATATAATAGATATAGTTATAAAATATAGACATAAAAGATAAAGGTATAAAATATAGAAATAATAGATATAATAGATATAGGTATGAAATACAGACATAATAGGTATTATAGATATAGGTATAAAATATAGACAAAATAGATGTAATAGACATAGGTATAAAATATAGACATAATAGATATAATAGATATCGGTATACAATATAGACATAAAACATATAATAGATAGGGGTATATAATATAGATATAATAGATATAGGTATAAATTATCGATATAATTGATATAGGTATAAAATATATACATATAGATATAGGTATAAAATATAGTTATAATAGATATAATAGATATAGGTATAAAATATAGATATAATATATATAATTATAAAATATAAATATAACAGATATAATTGATAAAGTTATAAAACATAGATATAATAGATATCGGTATAAAATATAGACGTAATAGATATAATAGATATAGGTATAAAATATAGACATAATAGATATAATAGATATAGGTATAAAATATAGACATATTAGATATAGGTATAAAATGTAGACATAATAGATAAAATAGATATACGTATAAAATATAGATATAATAGGTATAGGTATGAAATATAGACATAATAGACATAATAGATATATGTATAATATATATACATAAGCGATATAATAGATATAGGTATAAAATATAGACATATTAGATAGAGGTATAAAATGTAGACATAATAGATACAGTTGTAATATTTAGACATAATAGATATAATATATATAGGTATGAAATATAGACATAATAGATATAATAGATATAGGTATAAAATATAGATATAATAGATATAGATATAAAATATGGACATAAATATATAATAGATATACGTATAAAATATACACAGAATAGATGTAATAGATATGGGTGTACAATATAGACATATTAGATATAGATATAAAATATAGACATATATATAATGGATATAGGTATAATATATAGACATAATATATAGTTATGAAATATAGTCATAATAGATAAAATAGATATAGGTGTAAAATATAGACATAATATGTAGTTATGAAATATAGACATAATAGGTGTAATAGATATAGTTATGAAATATAGTCATAATAAATATAGGTATAATATTTAGACATAATAGATATAATAGATATAGTTATAAAATATAGACATAATAGATATAGTAGATATAGGCATAACATATAGACATAAGAGATATAATAGATACAGATATAAAATATAGATATAATAGATATAGGTATAAAATATAGATATAAGAGATATAATAGATAGACATAATAGATATAACAGATAGAGGAATAAAATATAGCTACAATAGATATAATGGATATGGGTATCAAATATACATATAATAGATATAGGTATAAAATATACATACAGAGGATATAATAGATATAGTTATGAAATATAGACATAATAGATATAATAGATATAGGTATAAAATATAGACATGATAGATATAATAGATAAAGATATAAAATATAGACATAATAGATATAATACATATTGGTATAAAATATAGACATAATAGCTATAGGTATAAAATTTAGACATAATAGATATAATAGATATAGGTAAAAAATATAGACATAAGAGGTATAATTGTTATAGTTATAAAATATTGACATAATAGATATAATAGATATACGTATAAAATATAGACATAAGAGATATAGGTATAAAATATATACATAATAGATATATAGATACAGGTATAAAATATAGACATAATAGATATGATATATATAGGTATAAAATATAGACATAATAGATATGATAGATATCGGTATAAAATACAGACATAATAGATATAATAGATACAGGTGTAAAATATAGATATAATAGATATAGGTATAAAATATAGATATAATAGATATAATAGATAGACATAATAGATATAATAGATATAGGTATAAAATATAGATACAATAGATTAAATGGATATGGGTATCTAATATACATATAATAGATATAGGTATAAAATAAAGATATAGTGAATATAATAGATATAGATATGAAATATAGACCTAATAGATATAATAGATATAGGCATACAATATAGAAATGATAGATATAATAGATACAGGTATAAAATATAGACATAATAGATATAATAGATATAGGTATAAGAAGTAGACATAATAGATATAATTGATACAGGTAAAAAATATAGACATAAGAGGTATAATGGATATAGGTTTAAATATAGACATAATAGATATAATCGATACAGTATAAAATATAGACATAATAAATATAATCGATACAGATATAAAATATAGTCATAATTGATATAGGTATAAAGTATAGACATAATAGATATAATAGATATCGGTATAAAATATAGACATAGTACATATAAAAGATATAGGTATAAAATATACACATAATAGATACAATAGATATAGGTATAAAATATAGACATACTAGATATAATAGATATAGGTGTAAAATATAGACATAAGAGACATGATATATATAGGTATAAAATACAGACATAACACATATGATAGATATAGGTATAAAATATAGACATAATAGATATAATAGATACAGGTACAAAATATAGATATAATAGATATAGGTATAAAATATAGATGTAATAGATGTGATATATATGTATAAAAAATAGATATAATAGATACAGGTATAAAATATAGACAATAGATATAATAGATATAGATATAAAATATAGATGTAATAGATATAATTATAAAATATAAATATAATAGATATAATTGATATGGGTAAAAAATATAGATATAATGGATATAGGTATAAAATATGGTTATACAGTACCAGGAAAGCTTATACTACACTGTAAAATAAATTTCTAGAAATCAAAAATTGCTTAAATATTAAAAAATATATATGGTTATAATAGATATAGGTATAAAATATAGATATAATAGACATAGGTATAAAGTACAGACACAAGAGATATAGTAGATACAGGTATAAAATATAGACATAAGAGGTATAATAGATATAAGTAGAAAATATAGACATAGTAGATATAATAGATATAGGTATAAAATATCGACATAATAGATATGGGTATAAAATATATACATAATAGATATAATAGATATAGTTATAAAATATAAACATAAGAGATATAATAGATATAGGTATAAAGTATAGACATAATAGATATAATAGATATAGGTATTAAATATAGACATAATAGATATAGGTATAAAATATAGACATAATACATATAGGTACAGAATATAGACATAATAGCTATAACAGATATAGTTATAAAATATAGACATAATAGATATAATAGATATAGGTATTAAATATAGACATAATAGATATAGGTATAAAATATAGACAAAATAGATATAGGTATAAAATATAGATATCGATATAATAGATATATGTATAAAATATAGACATATTGGATATAATAATTATAGGTATAAAATATAGACATAATATATAAAATAGATATAGGTATATTACATAGACATAATAGATATAATACATATAGGTATAAAATATAGACATAATAGATATAGGTATAAAATATAGACATAATAGATATAAAAGATATAGGTATAAAATATAGACAAAATAGATACTGGTATAAAATATAGACATAATAGATATAGGTATACAATACAGACATAATAGATATACCTACAAAATATAGACATAACATTTATAATAGATATAGGTATAAAATATAGACTTAATAGATATAATAGATATAGGTATAAAATACAGACATAATAGATATAATAGATACAAGTATAAAATATAGAAATAATAGATATGATGGATATAGGTATAAAATATAGATATAATAGATATAGACATAAAATGTAGATTTAATAGATATAATAGATATAGGTGTAAAATATTGATATAATAGACTTTGGTATAAAATATAGACATAACCGATATAATAGATATAGGTGTAAAATATATACATAATACATAGGTATAAAATTTAGTCATAATAGATTTCATTGATACAGGTATAAAATATAGACATAATAGTTATAATAGATGGGGATATAAAATATAGACATAGTAGACATAATCCATATAGCTATTAAACGTCGACATAATAAATATAATAGATATGGTAATCAAATAGAGACATAATAGATATAATAGATATAGATAAAAATTTAGACATAACAGATATAATGGATATACGCATAGAATATAGATATAATAGATATAACAGTTATAGATATAAAATATAGACATAACAGATATAATAGATATACGGATCAAATATAGAAATAATACATATAATAGATATATATAGAAAATACAGACAAAATAGATATGGGTACACAATATAGACATAGTAAATATAATAGATTTAGGTATAGAAAATACTCATAATAGACAAAACAGATATAGGTATAAAATATAGACATAATAGACATAATAGTTATAGGTATAAAATATAGACATAATAGATATAATAGATATAGGAATAAAATATAGACAAAATAGATATAATAGATATAGGTGTAAAATGTAGACATAAGAGGTATAATAGATACAGATATGAAATATAGACATAATAGATATAATAGATATAAGTATAAAATATAGACATAATAGATAAGATAGATATAGGTATGAAATATATACATAATAAATTTAATAGATAAACTCATAAAATATAGTCATCGTAGATATAATAGATATAGGTATAAAATATAGACATAATAGACATAATAGATATAGTTTTAAAGTATAGACATAATAGATATAGTAGATATAGGTATAAAATATAGACATAATAGATATAAAAGATATAGGTATAAAATATAGATATAATAGATATAGGTATAAAATATAGATATAATGGATATAATAGATGTAGGTATAAAATATAGACATAATAAATATAATATATAGGTATAAAATTGAGTCATAATACATTTGATAGATATAGGTATAAAATACAGACATAATAGACATAATAGATATAGGTATAAAATATAGACATAATAAATATAATAGATATAGGTATAAAATACACACATAATAGACATAATAGATATAGGTATAAAGTATAGACATAATAGATATCTTAGATATAGATATAAAATATAGACATAATAGATATAGGTATAAAATATAGACATAATAGATATAACAGATATAGGTATAAAATATAGATATAATAGATATAGGTATAAAATATAGATATAATGGATATAATAGATGTAGGTATAAAATATAGAAATAATAGATATAATAGATTAAGGTATAATATATGGACATAATCGATATAATAGATATAGGTATAAAATATAATTATAATAGATATAATAGATACAGGTATATAAAATGGACAAAATATAATAGATATAGGTATAAAATATACACATAAAAGATATAATAGAGGTTAAAAACATAGACGTAATAGGTATAATTGATAGAGTTATAAAATACAGACATAATAGATATAATGATAAAGGTATAAAATATGGACATAATAGATATAATGAATATAGGTATAAAATAAAGACATAATAGACATAGGTTAAAATACAGACATAATAGAAATAATATATAGTTATAAAATATAGACAAAATAGACATAATAAATAGAGGTATAAAATATAGACATAATTGATATAATAGATATAATGGATAGAGGTATAAAATATAGACATAATAGATATAATAGAGGTATAAATTATAGACATAATAGATATAATAGATACAGGTATAAAATATAGACATAATAGGTATAATTGATAGACGTATAAAATTTGGACATAATCGATATAACAGATAGAGGTATAAAATATAGACAAAATAGATATAATAGACATTATAGAGGAATAAAATATAGACATAATACATATAGGAGATAGAGGTATGAAATATAGACATAACAGATGTCATACATAGAGGTATAAAATATAGACCTAAAAGATATTATAGATAAAGCTATAAAATATAGACATAAAAGATATAATAGATAGAGGTATAATATATAGACAATAATATAATAGATACAGTTATAAAATATAGGCATAATATGTATAATAGATATAGACAAAATAGATATAATAGATAGAGGTATGAAATATAGACATAATAGATATAATTCATATAGTTATAAAATATAGACATAATAGATAAAACAGATATAGTTATAAAATATAGACATAATAGATATAGGTATAAAATAAAGATATAATAGATATAACAGAGGTATACAATATAGACATAATAGATATAATAGACAGAGGTATAAAATGTAGACATAATAGATATAGGTATAAAACACAGACATAATAGATATAATAGATATAGGTATAAAATATAGACACAATAGATACAATAGACATAGGTATAAAATATAGACATAATAGATATAATAGATATAGGTATAACATAAAGACATAATAGATATAGGTATAATATATAGACAATAGATATAATAGATATAGGTATAAAATATAGACATAATAGGTATAATAGATATAGACAAAATAGATGTAATAGATATAGGGATAAAATATAGACATAAGAGATACTAATAGATATAGTTATAAAATATAGACATAAAAGACATAATAAAAGTAGGTATAAAATATAGCCATAATAGATATAATAGATATAGGTTAAAATATAGATATAATAGATAGAGGTATAAAATATAGACATAATAGATATGATAGATACAGGTATGAAATACAGGCATAATAGATATTATAGATATAGTCATAATATATAGACAAAATAGATGTAATAGACATAGGTATAAAATATAGACGTAATAGATATAGGTATAAAATATACACATAATAGATATAATAGATACAGGTATAAAATATAGATATAATAGATATTGGTATAAAATATAGATATAATAGATATAATAGATAGACATAACAGATATAATAGATATAGGTTTAAAACATAGATACAATAGATATAATGGATATGGGTATCAAATATACATATAATAGATAAAGGTATAAAATATAGATATAGTGGGTGTAATAGATATAGGTATGAAATATACAAATGATAGATATAATAGACAGTTATAAAATATAGACATCATAGATAAAATAGATATAGGTTTAACATATAGACATAATAGATATAGGTATAAAATACAGACATAATAGATACAGGTATAAAATATAGATGTAATACATATAGGTACAAAATATAGATATAATAGGCATAACAGATATACGTAAAAAATATACATATAATAGATATAGGTATAAAATAGAAATACAATAGATATACGTATAAAATACAGTTATAATAGATATGGGTGTAAAATATAGATAAAATAGATATAATAGATACAGGTATAAAATGTAGACATAATAGATATAATAGATATAGGTATTAAATATAGACATAAAAGATATAATAGATATAGGTATACAATAGAGACATAATCGATATAATAGACACTTATAAAATATAGACATCATAGATATAATAGATACAGGTATAAAATATGGTTATTACAGATATAGGTATAAAATATAGATATAATAGATATAATAGATAGACATAATTGATATAATACATATAGGTATAAAATATAGATACAATAGATTTAAAGGATATTGGTATCAAATATACATATAATAGATATAGGTATAAAATATAGATATAGTGGATATAATAGATATAGGTATGAAATATAGACAATCGATATAATAGATATAGGTAGAAAATATAGACATGATAGATATAATAGATATAGGTATGAAATATAGACATAATAGATATGATAGATATAGGTATAAAATATAGACATAATAGATATAATAGATATAGGTATAAAATATAGATATAATAGGTTTAGGTATAAAATATAGATATAATAGATATAATAGATAGACATAATAGATATAATAGATATAGGTGTAAAATATAGATATAATAGATATTGTGGACATGGGTATCAAATATACATATAATAGATATAGGTATAAAATATAGATATAGTGGATATAATAGATATAGGTATAAAATATAGACATAATAGATATATGTATAAAATATAGACATAATAGATATAATAAACAAAGATATAAAATATAGACATAAGAGATAAAATAGATATTGGTATAAAATATAGACATAATAGTTATAGGTATAATATACAGACATAAGAGATATAAAAGATATAGTTATAAAATATAGACATAATAGATATAATACATATAGGAATAAAATATAGACATAATAGATATAATAGATAATGATATAAAATATCGACATCATAGATATAATAGATATTGGTATAAAATACAGACATAATAGATATAGGTGTAAAATATAGACATAATAGATATAATAGATATACGTATAAAATATAGACATAACAGATATAATAGATATAGGTATAAAATATACACATAATAGATATAGGTATAAAAGATAGATATAATAGATATAATACATATAGGTATAAAATATAGACATAATAGATATAATAGATATAGGTATAAAATATGGACATAATAGATATAGGTATAAAATATAGACATAATAGATATAATAGATATATGTATGAAATACAGACATAATAGATATTATAGATATAGGTATAATATATAGACATTATAGATATAATAGATATAGGTATAAAATATAGAAATAATTGATATAGGTATAAAATAGAGACACAATAGATATAGGTATAAAATAGAGACATGATAGATATAATAGATGTAGGTATGAAATATAGACATAATAGATATAATAGGTATAGGTATGAAATACAGACATAATAGATACAATAGATATAGGTGTAAAATATACACATAATTGATATGATATATATTGGTATAAAATATAGACATATTAGATATAATAGATATAGGTATAAAATATAAACATAATACATATAATCAATATAGGTATAAAATATAGATATAATAGTTATAATAGATAACGGTATAAAACATAGACATAATTGATATAATAGATACAGGTATAAAATATAGATATAATAGATATAGGTATAAAATATGAACATAATAGATGTAATAGATATAGGTAAAAAATATAGACATAATAGATATAGGTATAAAACATAGACATAATAGACATAGTAGATACAGGTATTATATATATATAATACATATAGGTATAAAATATAGATATAATAGATAGAATTATATAATATAAATATAATAGATATAATAGGTATAGGTATAAATTATAGATATAATAGATACAGGTATAAAATATAGTCATAACAGATATAGGTATAAAATATAGACCTAATAGATGTAATAGATATAGGTATGAAATATAGACATAATAGATATAATAGGTATAGGTATAAAATATAGACATAATAAATATAATAGATATATGTATAAGATATAGACATAATAGATATAATAGATATAGGTATGAAATATAGAATATAATAGATATAATAGATATACGTATAAGATATAACCCTTATCGATATAATCGATATAGGTATAAAATATAAACATAATAGATATAATAGATATATGTATAAGATATAGACATAATCGATATAATACATATAGATATAAAATATATACATAATAGATGTAATAGATATAGGTATAAAATATAGACATAATAGATATCGGTAAAAAATATAGACATAGATAAAACAGATATAGGTATAAAATATAAACATAATAGATATAATAGAGATGGGTATAAAATATAGGCGTAATAGATATACTAGATATAGGTGTAAAATATAGACATACTATATATAATAGATATAGGTATAAAATATAGACATAATAGATATAAAAGATATAGGTATAAAATATAGACATAATAGATATCGGTATGAAATATAGATATATTAGGTGTAATAATTATACATATAAAATATAGACATAATATATATAATAGATAAAGGTATAAAATATAGACATAATAGATATAGATTATTAAACATAGACATAATATATTTAAGACATAGAGGTATAAAATATAGACATAATAGATATAATATATGGAGGTATAAAATATAGACATAATAGATAAAATAGATATAGTTATCAAATATAGACATAATGGATATAATAAATAGAGGTATAAAATATAGACATAATAGATATAATAAATATAGGTATAGAATAAAGACATAATAGATATACTAGATATAGGTAAGAAATATAGACAAAATGGATATAATAGATATAAGTATAAAGAATAGACATACTAGATATAATAGATATAGGTATAAAATATAGACATAATAGATATCGGTATAAAATATAGCCATAATAGATATAATAGATATAGGTATAAAACATAGCCATAATTGATATAATAGATAGAGGTATAAAATATAGACATAACAGATATAGGTATAAAATAAAGACATAATAGATATAATAGATATAGGTATAAAATATAGACATATTAGATATGATAGATATAGGTATAAAATATAGATAGAGTAGATAGAATATAGTTATAAAATATAGACATAACGGATATAATAGATATAGGTATAAAATATACACATAATAGATATAATAGATATAGGTATAAAATAAAGACATAATAGATACAAGTATTAAATATAGACATAACAGATATAATAGAAATAGGTATAAAATATAGACAAAATAAATATAATAGATATACGTATCAAATATTGACATAATAATTTTAATAGATATAGGTATAAAATATAGACATAATAGATATAGCTACAAAATATAGACATAATGTTTATAATAGATAAAGGTATGAAATATAGACATAATAGATATCATAGGTATAGGTTTAAAATAAAGACATAATAGATATAATAGATAGAGGTATAAGATATAGACATAACATATATAATAGATATAGGTATAAAATATACACATAATAGATATACGTATAAAATACAGACAAAATAGATATAACAGACATAATAGATATAATAGATATAAGTGTAAAATATAGACATAGTAGATATAATACATATAGTTATAAAATATAGACATAATGGATATAAGAGATATAGGTAAAAAGGTGGGATTGTAAACTAGTTCAATCATTATGGAAAACAGTATGGCAATTCCTCAAGGATCTAGAACTAGATGTACCATATGACCCAGCCATCCCACTACTGGGTATATACCCAAAGGATTATAAATTATTCTACTACAAAGACACATGTACACGTATGTTTATTGCGGCACTATTCACAAATGCAAAGACTTGGAATCAACCCAAATGTCCATCTGTGACAGACTGGATTAAGAAAATGTGGCACATATACACCATGGAATACTATGCAGCCATAAAAAAGGATGAGTTTGCGTCCTTTGTAGGGACATGGATGCAGCTGGAAACCATCATTCTTAGCAAACTATCACAAGAACAGAAAACCAAACACCGCATGTTCTCACTCATAGGTGGGAACTGAACAATGAGATCACTTGGACTCGGGAAGGGGAACATCATGCACTGGGGCCTATCATGGGGAGGGGGGAGGGGGGAGGAGGGAGGGATTGCATTGGGGAGTTATACATGATATAAATGATGAATTGATGGGTGCTGACGAGTTGATGGGTGCAGCACACCAACATGGCATAAGTATACATATGTAACAAACCTGCACGTTATGCACATGTACCCTAGAACTTAAAGTATAATAAAAAAAAAAAAACAGAAAAAAAAAAAAATATAGACATAATAGCTCTAATAGATATAGGTATAAAATATAGACATAATACATATAGGTATAAAATATAGACATAATAGATATAATAGAAATAGGTATAAAATATGGACATAATAGATATAGATATAAAATATAGACATAATATATATAATGGATATAGATATAAAATACAGACATAATATATAGTTATGAAATGTAGACATAGTAGACAAAATAGATATAGGTGTAAAATATAGACATTATATATAGTTATAAAATGTAGACATAATAGTTATAATAGATATAGGTATAAAATATTGACATAATATATATAGGTACAATATATAGACATAATAGATATAATAGATATCGGTATAAAATATAGACATAATAGATATAAAAGATAAAGGTATAAAATATACACATAATAGATGTAATAGATATAGGTATAAAATATAGACATAATAGATATAGGTATAAAATAGAGACATAATAGATATAATAGATATAGTTATAAAATATAGACGTCATAGATATAGATATAGGTATAAAATATAAACATAATAGATATAATAGACATAGGTATGAAATACAGACATAATAGATATAATAGATATAGATATAAAATATAGACATAATAGATATGATATATATAGGTATAAAATACAGACATAATAGATATGATAGATATAGGTTTAAAATACAAACATAATAGATATAATAGAAATAGGTATAAAATATAGACATAATACGTATAATAGACATAGGTATTAAACAGAGACATAATAGGTATAATAGATACAGGTATAAAATATAGATAAAATAGATATAGGTATACAATATAGATATAATAGATATAATAGATAGACATAATAGATATAATAGATATAGTTATAAAATATAGATACAATAGATATAATGGATATGGGTATCAGATATACATATAACAGATATAGGTATAAAATATAGATATAGTGGGTATAATAGATATAGGTATGAAATATAGACATAATAGATATTATAGATATAGGTATAAAATATAGACATAATAGATATAACACATGTAGGTAAAAAATATAGACATAAGACGTATCATAGATATAGGTATAAAATATAGAAACAATAGATATAATAGATATACGTATAAAATATAGACATAATAGATATAGGTATACAATATAAACATAATAGATATAATAAATGTAGGTATAAAATATAGACATAATAGATATAATAGATATAGGTATAAACTATAGACATAATAGATATAATCGATACAGATTTAAAGTATAGACATAATAGACATAATAGATAGAGGTATGAAATAAAGACATAATAGATATAGGTATAAAACACAGACATAATAGGTATAGTTTTAAATCAAAGACATAATAGATATAATATATATAGGTATAAAATATAGACATAATAGATATAATAGATATAGGTATCAAATATAAATAAAATAGATATAGGTATAAATTATAGATATAACAGATATATAGATATACGTATAAAATATAGACTTAATAGATATAGGTATAAAATGTAGACATTATAGATGTAGTATAGGTATAAAATATAGACATAATAGATATAAGAGATAGAGGTATAAAATATAAACATAATAATTATAATAGATATAGGTATAAAATATAGACATAATAGATATAATAGATATAGGTATAAAATAGAGACATAATAGATATAGGTATAAAATATGGACATAATAGATATAATAGATATAGGTATAAAATAGAGACATAATATATATAGGTATAAAATATAGACATAATAGATATAATAGAGGTATACAATATAGACCTAATAGATATAATAGACATAGGTATAAAATATAGACATAATAGATATAATAGAGGTATACAATATAGACCTAATAGATATAATAGACATAGGTATAAAATATAGACATAATAGATATAATAGATATAGGTATAAAATATAGACATAATAGATATAATAGATATAGGTATAAAATATAGACATTATAGATATTGGTATAAAATATAGACATAATAGATATAGGTATAATATTTAGACATAATAGATATAATAGATATATGTATAAAATATACACATAAGAGATATAGTAGATATAGGTATAAAATATAGACATAATAGATATAATAGCTGCAGTTTTAAAGTATAGACATAATAGATATAATAGATATAGGTATAAAATAAGACATAATAGATACAGGTATAAAATACGGACATAATAGATATAGGTATAAAATATAGACATAAAAGATATACCTATAAAATATAGACATAACAGTTATAATAGATATAGGTATAAAATATAGACATAATAGATATAATAGATATAGGTATAAAATATAGACGTAATAGATATAATAGATAGAAGTTTAAAATATAGAAATAATAGATATGATGGATATAGGTATATAATATAGATATAATAAATATAGATATAAAATATAGATACAATAGATATAATAGATATAGGTGTAAAATATAGATATAATAGATATGGTTATAAAATATAGACATAATAGATATAATAGATATAGGTGTAAAAAAAATACATAATACATAGGTATAAAATTTAGTCATAATAGATAAAATTGATATATGTTTAAAATATAGACATAATTGTTATAATAGATGGAGATATAAAATATAAATATAGTTGATATAATCCATATAGGTATTAAATGTAGACCTAATAAATATAATAGATATGGTAATAAAATAGAGACGAAATAGATATAATAGATATAGATATAAAATATAGACATAACAGATATAATGGATATACGGATAGAATATAGACATAATAGATATAATAGATATAGATTTAAAATATAGACATAACAGGTATAATAGATATACCTATAAAATATAGACATAATAGATATAATAGATAGAGATATAAAATACACACAATATATATTTAGGTACACAATATAGACATAATAGATATAATAGATATAGTTATAAAATACAGATACAATAGATATAATGGATATGGGTATCAGATATACATATAACAGATATAGGTATAAAATATAGATATAGTGGGTATAATAGATATAGGTATGAAATATAGACATAATAGATATTATAGATATAGGTATAAAATATAGACATAATAGATATAACACATGTAGGTAAAAAATATAGACATAAGACGTATCATAGATATAGGTATAAAATATAGAAACAATAGATATAATAGATATACGTATAAAATATAGACATAATAGATATAGGTATACAATATAAACATAATAGATATAATAAATGTAGGTATAAAATATAGACATAATAGATATAATAGATATAGGTATAAACTATAGACATAATAGATATAATCGATACAGATTTAAAGTATAGACATAATAGACATAATAGATATAGGTATGAAATAAAGACATAATAGATATAGGTATAAAACACAGACATAATAGGTATAGTTTTAAATCAAAGACATAATAGATATAATAGATATAGGTATAAAATATGGACAATAGATATAATAGATATATGTAGAAGTTTTAGATATAATAGATATAATGGATATAGGTATCAAATATAGATATAATAGATATAGGTATAAAACATAGATATAGTGGATATAATGGATAGAGGCATAAAAAATAGACATAATAGATATAATAGATATTGGTATAAAATATAGACATAATAGATATAATAGATATAGGTATCAAATATAAATAAAATAGATATAGGTATAAATTATAGATATAACAGATATAATAGATATACGTATAAAATATAGACTCAATAGATATAGGTATAAAATGTAGACATTAAAGATATAATATAGGTATAAAATATAGACATAATAGATATAATAGAGGTATAAAATATAGACATAATATTTATAATAGATATAGGTATAAAATACAGACATAATAAATATAGGTATAAAATATAGACATAATAGATATAATAAATAAAGGTATAAAATAGAGACATAATAGATATAAGGTATAAAATATAGACATAATAGATATAATAGAGGTATACAATATAGACCTAATAGATATAATAGGCATAGGTATAAAAAATGGACCTAATAGATATAGGTATAAAACATAGACATAATAGATATAAAAGATATAGGTATAAAATATAGACATAATAGATATAATAGATATAGGTATAAAATATAGACATAATAGATATAATAGATATTGGTATAAAATATAGACATAATGGATATTGGTATAAAATATAGATATAATAGATACAATAGATGTACTTATAAAATATAGACATAAAAGATATAACACATATAGGTATAAAATATGGACATAATAGATATAGGAATAAAATATAGACATAATAAATATAATAGATATAGGTATAAAATATAGACATAATAGATATTGGTATGAAATATAGACATAATAGATATAGGTGTAATATTTAGACATAATAGATATAATAGATATAGGTATAAAATATAGACATAATAGATATAGTAGATATAGGTATAAAATATAGACATAGTAGATATAATAGATGCAGTTTTAAAGTATACACATAGTAGATATAATAGATATAGGTATAAAATGAAGACATAATAGATATAATAGATATAGGTATAAATTATAGACATTATAGATATAGGTATAAAATACAGAAATAAAAGACATAGGTAAAAATTATAGATATAATATATATAATAGATATAGGTATAAAATAAAGACATAATAGATATAGTTATAAAATGCAGACATCATAGATATAGGCATAATATATAGACATAATAGATATACCTGTAAAAGATAGACATAACAGTTATAATAGATATAGGTATAATATATAGACCTAACAGATATAATTGATATAGTTATACAATATAGCCATAATAGATATAATACATATAGGTATAGAATATAGACATAATAGATATAGGTATAAAATATAGACATAATAGATATAGTAGATATAGGTATAAAATATAGCCCTAATAGATATAATAGATACAGGTATAATATATAGACATAATACATATAGGTAAAAAATACAGACATTATAGATATAATAGGTATAAAATAGACATTTAATAGATAAAATAGATGTTCGTATAAAAAATAGATATAATAGATACAGTTATAAAATATAGACAATAGATATAATAGATATAGCTATAAAATATAGATATAATAGATATAATAGACATAGGTTTACAATATAAACATAAAAGACATATTAGATACAGGTATAAAATATAGACATAATAGATATAATAGATATAGGTATAAAATGTAGACATAATAGACATAGGTACAATATATACACATAATAGATATAATAGAGGTATACAATATAGACCTAATAGATATAATAGACATAGGTATAAAATATAGACATAATAGATATTGGTATAAAATATAGACATAATAGACATAGGTATAATATTTAGACATAATAGATATAATGGATATAGATATAAAATATAGACATAATAGATATAGTAGGTATAGGTATAAAATATAGACATAATAGATATAATAGCTGCAGTTTTAAAGTATAGACATAATAGATATAATAGATATAGGTATAAAATAAAGACATAATAGATACAGGTATAAAAAACGGACATAATAGATATAGGTATAAAATATAGACATAAAAGATATACCTATAAAATATAGACATAACAGTTATAATAGATATAGGTATAAAATATAGACATAATAGATATAATAGATATAGTTATAAAATATAGACATAATAGATATAATAGATAGAAGTTTAAAATATAGAAATAATAGATATGATGGATATAGGTATAAAATATAGATATAATAGATATAGATATAAAATATAGATACAATAGATATAATAGATATAGGTGTAAAATATAGATATAATAGATATGGTTATAAAATATAGACATAATAGATATAATAGATTTAGGTGTAAAATAAATACATAATACATAGGTATAAAATTTAGTCATAATAGATAAAATTGATATATGTTTAAAATATAGACATAATAGTTATAATAGATGGAGATGTAAAATATAAACATAGTAGATATAATCCATATAGTTATTAAATGTAGACATAATAAATATAATAGATATGGTAATAAAATAGAGACGTAATAGATATAATAGATATAGATATAAAATATAGACATAACAGATATAATGGATATACGGATAGAATATAGACATAATAGATATAATAGATATAGATTTAAAATATAGACATAACAGGTATAATAGATATACGTATAAAATATAGACATAATAGATATAATAGATAGAGATATAAAATACACACAATATATATTTAGGTACACATATAGACATAATAGATATAATAGATATAGGTATAAAATATACACATAGTAGACATAATAGATATAGGTATAAAATATAGACATAATAGATATAATACATATAGGTAAAAAATATGGACATAATAGATATAGGAATACAATATAAACATAATAGATATAATAAATGTAGGTATAAAATATAGACAAAATAGATATAATAGATATAGGTATAAACTATAGACATAATAGATATAATCGATACAGTTTTAAAGTATAGACATAATAGACATAATAGATTTAGGTATGAAATAAAGATATAATAGATATAGGTATAAAACACAGACATAATAGGTATAGTTTTAAATCAAAGACATAATAGATATAATAGATATAGGTATAGAATATAGACATAATAGATATAGGTATAAAATATAGACATAATAGATATAGTAAATATAGGTATAAAACATAGCCCTAATAGATATAATAGATACAGGTATAATATATAGACATAATACATATAGGTAAAAAATACAGACATTATAGATATAATAGGTATAAAATAGACATATAATAGATAAAATAGATGTTCGTATAAAAAATAGATATAATAGATACAGGTATAAAATATAGACATAATAGATATAATAGATATAGGTAAAAAATGTAGACATAATAGACATAGGTACAATATATAGACATAATAGATATAATAGATATAGGTATTAAATATAGACATAATAGATATAGGTATAAAATATAGACATCATAGACATACGTATAAAATATCGACATAATAGATAAGATAGATATAGGTATAAAATACAGACATAATAGATATAATAGATATAGGAATAAAATACAGACATAATAGATATAATAGATATAGGTGTAAAATACAGACAGAAGAGATATAGGTATAAAATACAGACATAATAGATATAATAGATATAGGTATAAAAAATACACATAATAGATATAATAGATATAGGTATAAAATATAGGCATATTAGTTATAATAGATATAGGTATAAAATATAGACATAATAGATATAATAGATAAAGATATGAAATATAGACATAATAGATATAATCGATATTGTTATAAAAATAGACATAGTAGATATGGGTATAATATTTGGACATAATAGATATAACAGATATAGGTATAAAATGTAGACATAAAGATATAATAGATATACGTGGAAAATATACACAAAACAGATATAATAGATATAGGTTTAAAATATAGACATAATAGATGAAGATATAAAATATAGACATAATATATATAATGGATATAGATATAAAATATAGACATTACATATACTTTTAAAATATAGACATAATAGATATAGATATAGGTGTAAAATATAGACATACACATAGTTATAAAATATAGACATAATAGTTATAATAGGTATAGGTATAAAATATAGACATAATAGATATAGGTATAATATGCAGACATAATAGATATAATAGATATAGGTATAAAATAGAGACATAATAGATATAATAGATATAGGTATAAAATATAGACTCAATAGATATAATAGATACAGGTAAATTTATAGATATAATAGATATAGGTATGAAATAAAGATATAATAGATATAATAGTTATAGGTATAAAAAAAGATAAAACAGATAGAGGTATAAAACATAGACAATAGATATAATTGATATAGGTATAAAATATAGATATAATAGATATAATTATAAAATATAAATATAATAGTTATAATTGATATAGGAAAAAATATAGATATAATGGATATAGGTATAAAATATGGTTATAATAGGTATAAGTATAAAATATGGATATAATAGATATAATAGAAATAGGCATAAAATATAGACATAATAGATATGATAGATATATGTATAAAATAGAGTAAAATAGATATAATGGATACAGGTATCAAATATAGATATAATAGATATAGGTATAAAATATAGATATAGTGGATATAATAGATATAGGCATAAAATGCAGACATAATAGATATAATAGATATAGGTATAAAATATAGACATAATAGATATAATAGATAAACATATAAAATATAGACATAATAGATAGAGGTATAAAGTATAGACACAATAAATATAATAGATACAGGTATAATATATAGACATAAGAGGTATAATAGATATAGGTATAAAATATAGACATAATAGATATAATACATAAAGGTATAAAATATAGATATAATAGATATAGGTATAAAATATACATATAATAGATATAATAGATATACATATAGAATATAGATATAATTGATATAATGATAAAATACAAATCTGATAGATATAATAAATATAGGTATACAATATAGACATAATAGATATAGGTATAAAATATACACATAATTGATAAAGGTATAAAATATAGACATAATAGATATAGGTATAAAATATAGACATAATAGATATAATAGATATAGGTATAAAATATAGATATAATAAATATCACAGATATAGTTGTAAAATATAGGCATAATAGATATAAGTATAAAATATAGACATAATAGATATAATAGATATAGGTATTAAATATAGACATAATAGATATAGTTATAAAATATAGACATAACAGATATAGGTATAAAATATAGACATAATAGATATAGGTAAACAATATAGACATAATAGATATAATATATATAGGTATAAAATATAGACTTAAGAGATATTGGTATACAATACAGACATAATAGATATAATATATATAGGTATAAAATATAGACATAATAGACATAATAGATATAGGTATAAAATATAGACATAATAGATACAATAGATATAGGTAAAAAATATAGGCATGATAGATATAATAGAGGTATAAAATATAGACATAATAGATATAATTGATAGAATTATAAAATATAGACATAATAGATATAATAGATAGAGGGATAAAATATAGACATAATAGATATAATAATTATAGGTATAAAATACAGACATAATAGATATAATAGATATAGGTATAAAATATAGACATAATAGATATAATAGATATAGGTATAAAACATAGACGTTATAGATATAGGTATAAAATATAGACATAATAGATATAAAGGATGTAGGTATGAAATATAGACATAATAGATATAATAGATATAGGTATAAATTATAGACATAATAGGTATAATTGATATATGTATAAAATATAGACATAATAGATATAGGTATAAAATATGGACATAATAGATATAATCGATATAGGTATAAAATATAGACATAATAGATATAATAGATATAGTTATAAAACTTAGACATAAAAGACATTGTAGATACAGGTATAAAATATAGATATAATAGATATAATAGATGCACGTATAAAAAATAGATATAATAGATTCAGTTATAAAGTATAGACAATAGATATAATAGATATAGGTATAAAATATAGATTTAATAGATATAATTATAAAATATAAATATAATAGATATAACAGTTATAAGTATAAAATATAGATATAATAGATATAGATATAGGTATAAAATATAGATATAAAGATATAATAGATAAAGGTATAAAATATAGGCATAATAGATATAGATATAGGTAAAAAATATAGATATAATGGATATAAGTTTCAAATATAGATATAATAGATATAGGTATAAAATATGGATATAGTGGATATAATAGATATAAGCATAAAATACAGACATAATAGATATAATAGATATAGGAAAAAATACAGACATAATAGATATAATAGATAAAGATAGAAAAAGTAGACATAATAGATATAATAGACATTGGTATAAAATATAGACATAATAGATATAGGTATAAAATATAGACATAATAGATATAATAGATATCGGTATAAAATATAGACATCAGAGGTATAATAGATATAGGTATAATATATAGACATAATAGATATAAGCGATATAGGTATAAGATATAGTCATAAGAGATATAGGTATAAAATATAAACATAATAGAAATAATAGATACAGGTAAAAAATATAGACATAAGAGATATAATAGATATAGATATAAAATATCGACATAATAAATATAATCGATACAGGTATAAAATATAGACTTAATAGATATAGGAATAAAATATAGACATAATTGAAATAGGTATAAAATATAGACATAATATATATAATAGATATAGGTAAAAAATATAGACATAATAGATATAATACATGTAAGTATAAAATATATACATAATAGATAAAATAGATATAGGTATAAAATATAGACATAATAGATATAATAGATATGGGTATGAAATATAGATATAATAGATATAATAGATATAGGTATAAAATATACACATAATATATATGATAGATATAGGTACAAAACATAGACATAATAAATAGAGGTATAAGATATAGACATAATAGATATAATAGATAGAGTTGTAAAATATAGACATAATAGATATAATAGATAGAGGTATAAAATATAGACATAATAGATATAATAGATATAGGTGTAAAATAGAGACATAATAGATATAATAGATACAGGTATAAAATATAGACATAATAGATATGATAGATATAGGCACAAAACATAGACATAATAGATACGTTAGATATAGGTATAAAATATAGACATAATCGATATAGATATCAAATATAGATATAATAGGTGTAATAGATATAAGTATAAAATATAGATATAATAGATAAAATAGATAGAGGTATAAATATAGATATAATAGAAACAGGATATAAAATATAGATATAATGGATATAATAGATATAGGTATAAAATATAGACATAATGGATACAATAGAGACAGAACAGATATAATAGATATAGGTATAAAATACAGACATCATAGTTATAATAGATAGAGAAATAAAATATAGACAAAATTGATATAATAGATAGAGGTAAAAAATATAGACATTATAGATATAATAGAGGAATAAAATATAGACATAATAGATATAAGTGATAGAGGTATAAATTATAGACATAATAGATATTATAGATAGAGTTATAAAATGTAGACATAATAGATTTAACAGATATAGGTATAAAATATACACATAATAGATATCGGTATAAAATATAGACATAATAGATTTAATAGATATAGTTATAAAACATAGACATAATAGATATAATAGATATAGATATAAAATATAAACCTAATAGATATAATAGGTATAGGTATGAAATATAGACATAATAGATATAATAGATATGTCTATAAGATATAGACATAAGCTTCTTCTCCGAGAAAACACCAAATGGCGGATGACGCCGGTGCAGCGGGGTGGTCCGGAGGCCCTGGTGGCCCTGGGATGGGGAACCGCGGTGTCTTCCGCGGAGGTTTCGGCAGTGGCATCCGGGGCGGTGTCTTGCCCGTGGACGGGGTCGGGGCCGAGGCCGCGGAGCTCGCGGAGGCAAGGCCGAGGATGAGGAGTGGATGCCCGTCACCAAGCTGGGCCGCTTGGTCAAGGACATGAAGATCAAGTCCCTGGAGGAGATCTACGTCTTCTCTCTGCCCATTAAGGAATCTGAGATCATTGACTTTTTCTTGGGGGCCTCTCTCAAAGATGAGGTTTTGAAGATTATGCCGGTGCAGAAGCAGACCCGTGCTGGTCAGCGCACCAGGTTCAAGGCGTTTGTTGCTATCGGGGACTACAATGGCCACGTCGGCCTGAGTGTTAAGTGCTCCAAAGAGGTGGCCACCGCCATCCGTGGGGCCATCATCCTGACCAAACTCTCCATTGTCCCGGTGCGCAGAGGCTACTGGGGGAACAAGATCGGCAAGCCCCACACCGTCCCTTGCAAGGTGACAGGCCGCTGTGGCTCTGTGCTGGTGCGCCTCATCCCTGCACCCAGGGGCACTGGCATTGTCTCAGCGCCTGTGCCCAAGAAGCTGCTCATGATGGCTGGTATTGATGACTGCTACACCTCAGCCCGGGGCTGCACTGCCACCCTGGGCAACTTCGCCAAGGCCACCTTTGATGCCATCTCTAAGACCTACAGCTACCTGACCCCTGACCTGTGGAAGGAGACAGTCTTTACCAAGTCTACATATCAGGAATTCACTGACCACCTTGTCAAGACCCACACCAGAGTCCCCGTGCAGCGGACCAGGGCTCCAGCTGTGGCTACAACATAGGCTTTTTATACAAGAAAAATAAAGTGAATTAAGCCTGTTAAAAAAAAAAAGATATAGACATAATAGATACAATAGATATAGGTATAAAATATAGACAGATACAATAGATATAGATATAAGATATAGACATAATAGATATAGGTATAAAATATAGACATATTAGATATAATTACTATAGGTATAAAATATAGACATAATAGATATAATAGATATAGGTATAAAATAGAGACATAATAGATATAGATATAAAATATAGACAAAATAGATTTAAGAGATATCGGTATAAAATATAGACAATAGATTTAATAGATATAGTTATAAAACATAGACATAATGGATATAATAGATATAGGTATAAAATATAGACATAATAGATAAAATATACGTATAAAATATAGACATAATAGATATAGGTATTAAATATAGACATAATAGAAATAAGTATAAAATATAGACATAATAGATATAATAGATATAGGTATCAAATATAGACATAATAATGATAATAGATATAGGTATAAAATAATAGATATAGGTACAAAGTATAGACATAATGGTTATAATAGATATAGGTATGAAATATAGACATAATAGATATAATAGGTATGGGTTTAAAATAAAGACATAATTGATATAATAGATATAGGTATTAGATATAGACATAATAGATATAATAGATATAGGTATAAAATATAGACATAATAAATTTAATACATATAGATATAAAACATTGATATAATAGATATAATAGACATAGGTATAAAATACAGACATAGTAGATATAATAGATATTGGTATAAAATATAGACATAATAGATAGATAAAGATATAAAATATAGACATAATAGGTATAATAGATATAGGTATAAAATATGGATATAATAGATATAATATAGGTATAAAATATAGACAGAGTAGATATAATAGATATAGGTATGAAATATAGACATAATACATATAATAGATATAGGTATAAAATATAGACAGAGTAGATATAATAGATATAGGTATAAAACATAGACATAATAGATATCGGTATAAAATATAGACATAACAGATATAATACATATAGGTATAAAATATAGACATAACTGGTATAAAAATATAGGTATGAAATATAGACCTAAGAGATATAGGTATAAAATATACACATAATAGATATAATAGATAGATGTATAAGATATAGACATAATAGATATAATAGATATCGGTATAAAATATCGACATAATAGATATAATATATGTATAAGATATAGACATTATCGATATAATAGATATAGGTATAAAATATAGACATAATAGATATAATAGATATAGGTATAAAATACAGACATAATAGATATAATAGATATAGGAATAAAATATAGACATAATTGAAATAGGTATAAAATATAGACAAAAAGGATATAAAAGGTATAGGTATAAAATATAGACATAATAGATATAATCGATATATGTATAAGATGTAGACATAATCGATATAATAGATACAGGTATAAAATATAGACATAATAGATATAATAGATATAGCTATGAAATACAGACATAATAGATGCAATAGATATAGGTATAAAATATAGACATAAAAGATATAATAAATATAGGTATAAAATGTAGACATAATAGATATAATAGATATAAGTATAAAATATAGACATCACAGATATAATAGATATAGGTATAAAATGTAGACATAAAAGATATAATAGATATATGTATAAAATATAGACAGAATAGATATAATAAATATAGTTTTAAAATATAGACAATACATATAGAGATAAAAAATATAGAAAATAGATATAATAGATATAGGTATCAAATATAAACATAATAGATATAGGTATAAAATATAGACATAATAGATACCATAGATATAGGTATAAAATATGGACATAATGGATATAGGTATCAAATATAGATATAATAGATATAATAGATATAAGTATAATAAATGGATATAATATATATAACAGATATATATTATATATATAATAGATATAATTGATATAGGTATAAAATATGGATATCATAGATACAGATATTGGTATAAAATATAGATATAACAGATATAATAGACATAGGTATAAAATATAGATATAATAGATATAGGTATAAAATATAGTTATAATACATACAATAGATATAGTTATAAAAAATAGATATAATTGATATAATACACATAATTATAAACAAGAGATGTAATAGATATAGGTATAAAATATAGATATAAAGGATATAATAGATGTAGGTATAAAATATAGACATAATAGATATAATAGATATAGTTATAAAATATAGACATAATAGATAAAATAGATACGGGTATAAAATATAGATATAAGAGATATACGTATAAAATACAGACAAAATTGATATAATAGATAAAGGTATGAAATATAGACATAAAAGATATAATAGATATAGACATAATAGATATAATAGTTATAGGTATAAAATATAGACATAATAAATATATTAGATATAGGTATACAATATAGACATAATAGATATAATAGACAGCTATAAAATCTAGACATCATAGATATAATAGATACAGGTATAAAATATAGACATAATAGATATAGGTATAAAATATAGATATAACAGATATAATAGATAAAGGTGTAAAATGTAGACATTACAATTATAGGTATAAAATATAGTAATAATAGATATAGGTATAAAATATATATATAATATACATAATAGATATAGGTATAAAAAGAGACATAATAGATACAGGTATAAAAACCAGACATCATAGATATAGGTATAAAATAAAGACATAATAGATATACCTATAAAATATAGACATAAATGTTATAATAGATGTAGGTATAAAATATAGACATAATAGATACAATAAATAGACGTATAAAATATAGCCATAAGAGATATAATAGATATAGGTATAAAATATAGACATAATAGATATAGGTATAAAATACAGACATAAAAGTTATAATAGATATAGGTATGAATTACAGACATAATAGATATTATAGATATAGGTATAAAATATAGACACAATAGATGTAATAGACATAGGTTTAAAATATAGACATAATAGATATAATAGATATCCGTATAAAATATAGACATAAAAGATATAATAGATAGGGGTATAAAATATAGACAGAATAGATATAGGTATAAAATATAGATATAATAAATATATGTATAATATTTAGACATAATAGATATAATAGATATAGGTATAAAATATGGACAAAATAGATATATTAGATATAGGTATAAAATATACACATAATTGATATAATAGACACAGGTATATAATATAGATATAATAGATATAAGCATAAAATATAGATATAATAGATATAATAGATGTACGTATAAAAAATAGATATAATAGATACAGGTATAAAATACAGACAATAGATATAATAGATATAGGTGGAAAATATAGATATAATAGATATAATTATAAAAAATATAAATATAATAGATATAATTGATATAGGTAAAAAAATAGATAAAATGTATATAGGTATAAAATATGGTTATAATAGATATAGGTATAAAATATAGATAAATTGATATAGGCATAAAATATTGACATAATAGCTATAACAGATATAGTTATGAAATATAGACATAATAGATATAATAGATTTAGGTATAAAATATAGACATAATTGATATAATAGATATAGGTATAAAATATAAATAAATAGATATAATACATATAGGTATAAAATAAAGACACAATAAATATAATAGATACAGGTATAAAATATAGATATATTAGGTATAATAGATATAGATATAAAATATAGATATAAGAGATATGGGAATAAAATATAGATATAATAGATATAGGTATAAAATATAGATATAATATATAATAGATATAGATATAAAATACAGATATAATAGATATAGATATATGTATAAAATATAGATACTATGGATATAATACATACAGGTATAAAATATAGATATAACAGATATCGGATGAAATATAGACACAATAGATATTGATATAGGTATAAAATAAAGATAAAATAGATATAGGTACAAAAAAGAGATATAATAGATATAATATATATAGATATAAAATATAGACATAATAGATGTAACAGATATAGATATAAAATATAGACATAATAGATACAATAGATATAGGTATAAAATATAGAAATAATAGATATAGTTACAAAATATAAATAAAACAGATACAATAGATATAGGTATAAAATATAGATAAAATAGTTATAGGTATAAAATATTGACAAAATAGGTATAATAGATATAGGTATATAATATAGACATAATAGATATAATATATATAGGTATAAAATGTAGACATAATAGATATAATGGATATAGGAATAAAATATATGTATAATACATATAGGTATAAAATATAGATATAATTGATATAGGTATAAAATATAGACATAATAGCTATAATAGATACAGGTATAATATATAGATACAATAGATATAGGTACAAAATATAGATATAATAGTTATAATAGATATACGTATAAAATATAGAAAATATTGTTATAATAGGTATAGCTGTAAAATATAGATATAATAGACATAATATATATAGGTATATAATATAGACATAATAGATATAATAGATATAGGTATAAAATATAGACATAAAAGATATAATAGAGGTATAAAATATAGACATAATAGATATAATTGATAGAGTTATAAAATATACCCATCATAGATATAATAGACAAAGTTATAAAATATGGACATAATAGATATAATAGATATAGGTATAAAATATAGATATAATAGATATAATAGTTATAGGTATCAAATATAGATATAATGGATATAGACATAGGTATGAAATATAGATATAAAGATATAATAGATATACGTGTAAAATATAGATATAATAGATATAATAGATATAATAGATATAGGTATAAAATATACACATAATGGACATAATAGATATAGGTATAAAATATAGACATCATAGATATAAAAGACATAGGTTTAAGATATAGACATAATAGATATAATAGATGTAGGTATACAATATAGACATAATAAATATAATATTTATATATATATTATAGACAAAAGAGGTATAATTGACACAGGTAAAAAAATATAGACATAATTGATGTAATAGAGTTATAAACTATACACTTAAAAGATATAATAGATAGAGGTATAAAATATAGAAGTAATAGATATAATAGCTATAGGTATAAAATATAGACATAATAGATATAATAGATATAGGTATAAAATGTAGACATTATAGATATAAAAGATAAAGGTATAAAATATAGACATAATAGATATAATAGATGTAAGTATAAAATAGAAATATAATAGATATAGGCATAAAATATAGACATAATAGATATAGTTATAATATTTAGACATATTACATATAATAGATATAGGTATAAAACATAGACATAATAGATATAATAGATATAGGTATAAAATATACACCTAATAGATATAATAGATATAGGTATAAAATATAGACATAATAGATATAGGTATAAAATACAGACACAATAGATATAGGTATAAAATATAGACATAATAGATATACCTATAAAATATAGACATAACAGTTATAAAAGATATAGGTATGAAATATAGACATAAGAAATATAATAGATATAGGTATAAAATATAGCCATAATAGATATAATATATATAGCTATAAAATATAGACATAATAGATATAGGTAAAAAATACAGACAAAATAGATATAATAGATATAGGTATGAAATGCAGACATAATAGATATTTTAGATATAGGTATAAAATATAGACAAAATAGATGTAATAGACATAGGTGGCTGACAGACCTGGGGGGCGGAGCAAGATGGCCGAATAGGAACAGCTCCAGTCTCCAACTCCCAGCGCGAGCGACACAGAAGACCGGTGATTTCTGCATTTTCAACTGAGGTACTGGGGTCATCTCACTAGGGAGTGCCGGACAATCGGTGCTGGTCAGCTGCTGCAGCCTGACCAGCGAGAGCTGAAGCAGGGCGAGGCATCGCCTCACCTGGAAGCGCAAGGGGGAAGGGGATCCGTTTTCCTAGCCAGGGGAACTGAGACACACAACACCTGGAAAATCGGGTAACTCCCACCCCAATACTGCGCTGTAAGCATACAGGCACACCAGAATATATCCCACACCTGGCCGGGAGGGTCCCACGCCCACGAAGCCTCCCTCACTGCTAACACAGCAGTCTGCCGCGATCTATCCGCAAGGCAGCAGCGAGGCTGGGGGAGGGGCGCCCGCCATTGCTGAGGCTTAAGTAGGTAAACAAAGCCGCTGGGAAGCTCGAACTGGGTGGAGTTCACAGCAGCTCAAGGAAGCCTGCCTGTCTCTGTAGTCTCCACCTCTGGGGACAGCGCACAGCTGAAGACCAACAGGGGAAGTAGCAGGAGCCGGTGCAGACGCGAACGACTCTGTCTGACAGCTTTGGGGAGAGCCGTGGATCTCCCAACGCGGAGGTTGAGATCTGAGAACGGACAGACTGCCCGCTCAGGTGTGTCCCTGACCCCTGAGTAGCCTAGCTGGGAGAAATCCCCCACTAGGGGCAGTCTGACACCCCACACCTCACAGGGTGGAGTACACCCCTGAGAGGAAACTTCCAAAGGAAGAATCAGACAGGTACACTCGCTGTTCAGCAATATTCTATCTTCGGCAACCTCTGCTGCTGATACCCAGGCAAACAGGGTCTGGAGTGGACCTCAAGCAATCTCCAACAGACCAACAGACAGTCCTTCTGACTGTCAGAAGGAAAACTATCAAACAGGAAGGACACCTATACCAAAACCCCATCAGTACGTCACCACCATCAAAGACCAGAGACAGATAAAACCACAAAGATGGGGAAGAAGCAGGGCAGAAAAGCTGGAAATTCAAAAAATAAGAGCGCATCTCCCCCTGCAAAGGAGCGCAGCCCATCGCCAGCAACGGATCAAAGCTGGTCAGAGAATGACTTGGACGAGAGGAGAGAAGAAGGCTTCAGTCCATCAAACTTATCAGAGCTAAAGGAGGAATTACGTACCCAGCGCAAAGAAACTAAAAATCTTGAAAAAAGAGTGGAAGAATTGACAGCTAGACTCATTAATGCAGAGAAGATCATAAACGAAATGACAGAGATGAAAACCATGACACGAGAAATACGTGACAAATGCACAAGCTTCAGTAACCGACTCGATCAACTGGAAGAAAGAGTATCAGCGATTGAAGATCAAATGAATGAAATGAAGCGAGAAGAGAAACCAAAAGAAAAAAGAAGAAAAAGAAATGAGCAAAGCCTGCAAGAAGTATGGGATTACGTAAAAAGACCAAATCTACGCCTGATTGGGGTGCCTGAAAGTGAGGGGGAAAATGGAACCAAGTTGGAAAACACTCTTCAGGAAATCATCCAGGAGAACTTCCCCAACCTAGTAGGGCAGGCCAACATTCAAATTCAGGAAATACAGAGAACGCCACAAAGATACTCCTCCAGAAGAGCAACTCCAAGACACATAATTGCCAGATTCACCAAAGTTGAAATGAAGGAAAAAATCTTAAGGGCAGCCAGAGAGAAAGGTCGGGTTACCCACAAAGGGAAGCCCATCAGACTAACAGCAGATCTCTCGGCAGAAACTCTACAAGCCAGAAGAGAGTGGGGGCCAATATTCAACATTCTTAAAGAAAAGAATTTTAAACCCAGAATTTCATATCCAGCCAAACTAAGTTTCATAAGTGAAGGAGAAATAAAATCCTTTACAGATAAGCAAATGCTTAGAGATTTTGTCACCACCAGGCCTGCCTTACAAGAGACCCTGAAGGAAGCCCTAAACATGGAAAGGAACAACCGGTACCAGCCATTGCAAAAACATGCCAAAATGTAAAGACCATCGAGGCTAGGAAGAAACTGCATCAACTAACGAGCAAAATAACCAGTTAATATCTAATGGCAGGATCAAGTTCACACATAACAATATTAACCTTAAATGTTAATGGAATAAATGCTCCAATTAAAAGACACAGACTGGCAAACTGGATAAAGAGTCAAGACCCATCAGTCTGCTGTATTCAGGAGACCCATCTCACATGCAGAGACATACATAGGCTCAAAATAAAGGGATGGAGGAAGATCTACCAAGCAAATGGAGAACACAAAAAAGCAGGGGTTGCAATCCTTGTCTCTGATAAAACAGACTTTAAACCATCAAAGATCAAAAGAGACAAAGAAGGCCATTACATAATGGTAAAGGGATCAATTTAACAGGAAGAGCTAACTCTCCTAAATATATATGCACCCAATACAGGAGCACCCAGATTCATAAAGCAAGTCCTTAGGGACTTACAAAGAGACTTAGACTCCCATACAATAATAATGGGAGACTTCAACACTCCACTGTCAACATTAGACAGATCAACGAGACAGAAAGTTAACAAGGATATCCAGGAATTGAACTCATCTCTGCACCAAGCGGACCTAATAGACATCTATAGAACTCTCCACCCCAAATCAACAGAATATACATTCTTCTCAGCACCACATCGCACTTATTCCAAAATTGACCACATAATTGGAAGTAAAGCACTCCTCAGCAAATGTAAAAGAACAGAAATTATAACAAACTGTCTCTCAGACCACAGTGCAATCAAACTAGAACTCAGGACTAAGAAACTCAATCAAAACCGCTCAACTACATGGAAACTGAACAACCTGCTCCTGAATGACTACTGGGTACATAACGAAATGAAAGCGGAAATAAAGATGTTCTTTGAAACCAATGAGAACAAAGATACAACATACCAGAATCTCTGGGACACATTTAAAGCAGTGTGTAGAGGGAAATTTATAGCACTAAATGCCCACAAGAGAAAGCAGGAAAGATCTAAAATTGACACTCTAACATCACAATTAAAAGAACTGGAGAGGCAAGAGCAAACACATTCAAAAGATAGCAGAAGGCAAGAAATAACTAAGATCAGAGCCGAACTGAAGGAGATAGAGACACAAAAAACCCTCCAAAAAATCAATGAATCCAGGAGTTGGTTTTTTGAAAAGATCAACAAAATTGACAGACCGCTAGCAAGGCTAATAAAGAAGAAAAGAGAGAGGAATCAAATCGATGCAATAAAAAATGATAAAGGGGATATCACCACTGACCCCACAGAAATACAAACTACCATCAGAGAATACTATAAACGCCTCTACGCAAATCAACTAGAAAATCTAGAAGAAATGGATAATTTCCTGGACACTTACACTCTCCCAAGGCTAAACCAGGAAGAAGTTGAATCCCTGAATAGACCAATAGCAGGCTCTGAAATTGAGGCAACAATTAATAGCCTACCCACCAAAAAAAGTCCAGGACCAGATGGATTCACAGCTGAATTCTACCAGAGGTACAAGGAGGAGCTGGTACCATTCCTTCTGAAACTATTCCAATCAATAGAAAAAGAGGGAATCCTCCCTAACTCATTTTATGAGGCCAACATCATCCTGATACCAAAGCCTGGCAGAGACACAACAAAAAAAGAGAATTTTAGACCAATATCCCTGATGAACATTGATGCAAAAATTCTCAATAAAATACTGGCAAACCGGATTCAGCAGCACATCAAAAAGCTTATCCACCATGATCAAGTGGGCTTCATCCCTGGGATGCAAGGCTGGTTCAACATTCGCAAATCAATAAACGTAATCCAGCATATAAACAGAACCAAAGACAAGAACCACATGATTGTCTCAATAGATGCAGAAAAGGCTTTTGACAAAATTCAACAGCCCTTCATGCTAAAAACGCTCAATAAATTCGGTATTGATGGAACGTATCTCAAAATAATAAGAGCCATTTATGACAAACCCACAGCTAATATCATACTGAATGGGCAAAAACTGGAAAAATTCCCTTTGAAAACTGGCACAAGACAGGGATGCCCTCTCTCACCACTCCTATTCAACATAGTGTTGGAAGTTCTGGCTAGGGCAATCAGGCAAGAGAAAGAAATCAAGGGTATCCAGTTAGGAAAAGAAGAAGTCAAATTGTCCCTGTTTGCAGATGACATGATTGTATATTTAGAAAACCCCATCGTCTCAGCCCAAAATCTCCTTAAGCTGATAAGCAACTTCAGCAAAGTCTCAGGATACAAAATTAATGTGCAAAAATCACAAGCATTCTTATACACCAGTAACAGACAAGCAGAGAGCCAAATCAGGAATGAACTTCCATTCACAATTGCTTCAAAGAGAATAAAATACCTAGGAATCCAGCTTACAAGGGATGTCAAGGACCTCTTCAAGGAGAACTACAAACCACTGCTCAGTGAAATCAAAGAGGACACAAACAAATGGAAGAACATACCATGCTCATGGATAGGAAGAATCAATATCGTGAAAATGGCCATACTGCCCAAGGTTATTTATAGATTCAATGCCATCCCCATCAAGCTACCAATGAGTTTCTTCACAGAATTGGAAAAAACTGCTTTAAAGTTCATATGGAACCAAAAAAGAGCCCGCATTGCCAAGACAATCCTAAGTCAAAAGGACAAAGCTGGAGGCGTCACGCTACCTGACTTCAAACTATACTACAAGGCTACAGGCACCAAAACAGCATGGTACTGGTACCAAAACAGAGCTATAGACCAATGGAACAGAACAGAGTCCTCAGAAATAATACCGCACATCTACAGCCATCTGATCTTTGACAAACCTGAGAGAAACAAGAAATGGGGAAAGGATTCCCTATTTAATAAATGGTGCTGGGAAAATTGGCTAGCCATAAGTAGAAAGCTGAAACTGGATCCTTTCCTTACCCCTTATACGAAGATTAATTCAAGATGGATTAGAGACTTAAATGTTAGACCTAATACCATAAAAACCCTAGAAGAAAATCTAGGTAGTACCATTCAGGACATAGGCATGGGCAAGGACTTCATGTCTAAAACACCAAAAGCAACGGCAGCAAAAGCCAAAATTGACAAATGGGATCTAATTAAACTAAAGAGCTTTTGCACAGCAAAAGAAACTACCATCAGAGTGAACAGGCAACCTACAGAATGGGAGAAAATTTTTGCAACCTACTCATCTGACAAAGGGCTAATATCCAGAATCTACAAAGAACTCAAACAAATATACGAGAAAAAAACAAACAACCCCATCAAAAAGTGGGGAAAGGATATGAACAGACATTTCTCAAAAGAAGATATTCATACAGCCAACAGACACATGAAAAAATGCTCATCGTCACTCGCCATCAGAGAAATGCAAATCAAAACCACAATGAGATACCATCTCATACCAGTTAGACTGGCAATCATTAAGAAGTCAGGAAACAACAGGTGTTGGAGAGGATGTGGAGAAATAGGAACACTTTTACACTGTTGGTGGGATTGTAAACTAGTTCAACCATTATGGAAAACAGTATGGCAATTCCTCAAGGATCTAGAACTAGATGTACCATATGACCCAGCCATCCCACTACTGGGTATATACCCAAAGGATTATAAATTAATCTACTACAAAGACACATGCACACGTATGTTTATTGCGGCACTATTCACAATAGCAAAGACTTGGAATCAACCCAAATGTCCATCTGTGACAGACTGGATTGAGAAAATGTGGCACATATACACCATGGAATACTATGCAGCCATAAAAAAGGATGAGTTTGCGTCCTTTGTAGGGACATGGATGCAGCTGGAAACCATCATTCTTAGCAAACTATCACAAGAACAGAAAACCAAACACCGCATGTTCTCACTCATAGGTGGGAACTGAACAATGAGATCACTTGGACTCGGGAAGGGGAACATCACGCACTGGGGCCTATCATGGGGAGGGGGGAGGGGGGAGGAGGGAGGGATTGCATTGGGGAGTTATACATGATATAAATGATGAATTGATGGGTGCTGACGAGTTGATGGGTGCAGCACACCAACATGGCATAAGTATACATATGTAACAAACCTGCACGTTATGCACATGTACCCTAGAACTTAAAGTATAATAAAAAAAAAAAAAAAAAAACTTAAAAAAATGAAAAAAAAAAAAAAAAAATTTGCAGAAATGTAAAAAAAAAAAAAAAAAAAATGTGAATGGTTAGACAGGATGCAATATTTCAATTTTGTGTCTAATTTTGTTGAGTGATTTGGATAAAATAAAAACATTTGTGATGATCTAAAAAAAAAAAAAAAAAAAAAAAAAAAAAAAAAGAAAGTGGAAGAACTGAATAAATTGGCAACTATTCAGCAATCTGTAGACAGGATTTCTGTATGAAAAGGTCCTGAGGCCAGGAGAACTCAGAGGACGTAACATCCATTTAACCTAACCTCTGGATTTAATAGATGAAGACTATTACAGAAAGTCTGACATATTTGCCATGTACAGAGAAGGTGGCTTAGGGTGGTTATAGTCCATTTATCTTACAATCTAACCACTTTTATGAGTCATTTAATTGTGAAAACATCAAAAGTAAAAGTAATTTACTTTGTTGCTATAACTTAAGAACATTCAGAAATATGGCTATGTGGTATTTGAAATAGATGGAAATACAGTGACTTTATATTAATAATAGCATTGATGTTAAATAATAAAATCTTTGAACATTAAGTAAACTAAAAAAAAAAAAAAAAAAAAAAAAAAAAAAAAAAAAAAAAGAAATAATACATATAATAGACAAAGGTGTAAAATGTAGACATTATAGATATAGGTATAAAATATAGTAATAATAGATATAGGTTTAAAATATAGAAATAATATATATAATAGATATAGGTATAAAATAAAGACATAATAGATGTAGGAATAAAATACAGACATCATAGATAAAGGTATAAAATATAGACATAATAGATATACCTATAAAATAAAGACATAACAGTTATAATAGATATAGGTATAAAATATAGACATAATAGATATAATAGACACAGGTATATAATATGGATATAATAGATATAAG
Organism: Rhinopithecus roxellana; assembly: GCF_007565055.1. NCBI lineage: Eukaryota > Metazoa > Chordata > Mammalia > Primates > Cercopithecidae > Rhinopithecus > Rhinopithecus roxellana. Next base: position 59,799 of record NW_022143226.1, read on the forward strand.
CATAAAATATACATATAATAGGTATAACAGATATACGTATAAAAAATAGATATAATAGATACAAGTATAAAATACAGACCATAGATATAATAGATATATGTAGAAAATATAGATATAATAGATATAATTATAATAAATATAAATATAAATGATATAATAGATATAGGTAAAAAACATAGATAAAATGTATATAGGTATAAAATATGTTTATAATAGATATAGTTATAAAATATAGATATAATAGATATAATAGATAGAGTTATAAAACACAGACATGATAGATATAATAGATATAGGAAGAAAATAGAGACCTAATAGATATAATAGATATAGGTATAAAATATAGAAATAATAGATATGATAGAAATAGGTATAAAATATAGACATGACAGATATAATAGATATAGGTATAAAATATAGACATAATAGATATAATATAGGTATAAAATATAGATATATATAGGTATAAAAAATAGTTATAATAAATATAGGTATAAAATATAGACATTAGAGATATAACAGATATAGGTATAAAACACAGAAACAATGGATACGATATATATGGGTATAAAATGTAGACATAATACTTATGATAAATATAGGTATAAAATATAGACATACTAGATATAATAGATATAGGTATAAAATATAGACATATTAGATATAATAGATATAGGTATAAAATATAGACATAATAGATATGGGAATTAAATATAGACATAATAGATATAATAGATATAGGTATAAAATATAGACATAAAAGATATAATGGATATAGGTATAAAATAGAGACATAATAGATATAATATATAAGGGTAAAAAATATAGAAATAATAGATATAACAAATATAGGTATAAAATATAGGCATAAGAGATATAAGAGATACAGGTATAAAATATAGACATAAAAGATATAATACATATACGTATAAAATATAGACATCATAGATATAACAGATATAGTTATAAAATGTAGACATAATAGATATACTAAATATAGGTATAAAACATAGACATAATAGATGTAATAGATATAGGTATAAAATATAGCCGTAAAGAGATATAATAGATATAGGTATAAAATATAGACATATTAGATATAGGTATAAAAATTAGACATAATAGATATGATAGATATAGGTATGAAATACAGACATAATAGATATTATAGATATAGGTATAAAATATAGACACAATATATGAAATACACATAGGAATAAATACAGACATAATAGATACAATAGATATCGGTATAAAATATAGACATAAAAGATATAATAGATAGGGGTATAAAACGTAGACACAATAGATATAGATATAAAATATAGACATAATAAATGTAGGTATAATATTTAGACATAATAGAAATAATAGATATAGGTATAAAATATAGAAATAATAGATATATTAGATATAGGTATAAAATATGCACATAATAGATATAATAGACACAGGTATATAATATGGATATAATAGATATAAGCATAAAATATACATATAATAGGTATAACAGATATAAGTATAAAAATAGATATAATAGATACAAGTATAAAATACAGACCATAGATATAATAGATATAGGTAGAAAATATAGATATAATAGATATAATTATGAAAAATATAAATATAAATGATATAACTGATATAGGTAAAAAACATAGATAAAATGTATATAGGTATAAAATATGGTTATAATAGATATAGGTATAAAATATAGATATAATAGTTATAATAGATATAGATATTAAATATAGATATAAGAGATAAAGATATAGGTATAAAATATAGATATTATGGATATAATAGATATAAGAATAAAATATAGGTATAACAGATATCGCTGTGACATATAGACACAATAGATATAGTTATAGGTTTAAAATAAAGATAAAATAGATATAGGTACAAAAATAGATATAATAGATATAATGTATATAGGTATAAAATATAGACATAATAGATGTAATAGATACAGATAAAATATAGACATAATAGATATAATAGATATAGGTATAAAATATAGACATAATAGATATACTAGATATAGGTATAAAATATAGACATGATATATATCATAGATATACGTATACAATATAGACATAATAGATATAATAGATAAAGGTATAAAATATAGACATAATAGATATAATGAATATAGGTATAAAATATAGACATAAGAGATATGATAGATATAGTTATAAAATATGGACATAATAGATATAATAGATATAAGTAGAAAATATAGACATCACAGATATAATAGATATAGGTATAAAATGTAGACATAAAAGATATAATAGATATAGGTATAAAATATAGACATAATAGATATAAAGATATTGGTTTAAAATATAGACAATGCATATAGAGATAAAAAATATAGAAAATAGATATAATAGATATAGGTATCAAATATAAACATAATAGATATAGGTATAAAATGTAGACATAATAGATACCAATGATATAGGTATAAAATATGGACATAATAGATATAGGTATCAAATAAAGATATAATAGATATAGGTATAAAATATGGATATAATATATATAATAGATATAGTTATAAAATATGGATACCATAGATACAGATATTGGTACAAAATATAGATATAATAGATATAATGGTTATAGGTATAAAATATAGATATAATAGATATAGGTATAAATATAGAAATAATAGATATTATCGATATAGGCATACAATATAGACATAATAGATTTAATACATATAGGTATAAATGTAGACATAATAGATATAATAGATATAGGTATGAAGTATATACATAACAGATATAATAGATACTGGTATAAAATATAGACATAATGGACACAATAGATATAGGTATAAAATATAGATATAATAGATATAGGCATGAAATATAGATATAATAAATATATTAGATAAAGGTATAAAATATACATATAATAGATATACGTATAAAATATAGATATAATAGTTATAATTGATACAGGTATAAAATATAGATATAATAGGTATAGGTATAAAATAAAGATATAATAGATATAATAGATACAGGAATAAAATATAGATATAGTAGATATAATTATAAAAAATAAAAATAATAGATATAATAGATGTAGGTATAAAATATAGGCATAATAGATATGGGTAAAAATATAAACATAACAGATATAATAGTTATAAAATATAAATATAACAGATAAAATAGATATAGGTATAAAATATTAATATAATAAATGTAGTTATAAAATATAGACATAATAGGTATAATATAGATATGTATAAAATATAGACATAATAGATATAATCCATATACCTATAAAATATACACATAGTGGATATAATAGATATAGGTATAAAATATCGACATAATATATATATGTATAAAATATAGACATAATAGATATAATAGATATAGGTGTGAAATGTAGACATAATAGATATAGTTATAAAATATAGATATAATAGATATAATATATATAGGTATAAAATATAGAAATAATAGATAACATAGATATAGGTCTGAAATACAGATATAATAGATATAGGTAGAAAATATAGATATAATAGATACAGGTATAAAATACAGACATAATAGATATGATAGATACAGGTATAAAATATAGACATAATTGATATAATAGATAGAGGTATAAAATATAGATAAAATAGATATAGGTATAATATATAGATATAATGGATATAATAGATATACGTATAAAATATAGATACAATAAATACCGGTATACAATATAGATATAATAGATACAATAGATACAGATATAAAATATAGACATAATAGATAAAATTATAAAACATAAATATAATAGATATAATAGATATAGGTATAAAATATAGATATAATATATAGTTATAAAATATAGTTATAATAGATATAGTTATAAAATAAGGATATAATAGATATAATAGATATAGTTATAAAACACAGACATAATAGATATAATAGATATAGTTATAATATATACACATAATAGATATAATAAATATAGGTATAAAATATAGACATAATAGATATAATATAGGTATAAAATATAGATATATATAGGTTTAAAAAATAGTTATAATAGATATAGGTATAAAATATAGACATTAGAGATATAACAGATATAGGTATAAAACACAGAAGCAATGGATATGATATATATGGGTATAAATGTAGACATAATATATATGATAAATATAGGTATAAAATATAGACACACTAGATATAATAGATATAGGTATAAAATATAGACATAATAGATATAATAGATATAGGTATAAAATATAGACATAATAGATATAGGTATAAAATATAGACATAATAGACATAATAGATATAGGTATAAAATATAGACATAAAAGATATAATGGATATAGTTATAAAATAGAGACATAATAGATATAATATATAAGGGTAAAAAATATAGACATAATACATATAACAAATATAGGTATAAAATATAGGCATAAATGATATAAGAGATATAGGTATAAAATATAGACTAAAAGATATAATACATATACGTATAAAATATAGACATCATAGATATAACAGATATAGGTATAAAATGTAGACATAATAGATATACTAAATATAGGTATAAAATATAGACATAATAGATGTAATAGATATAGGTTTAAAATATAGACATAATATATATAACAGCTATACATAAAAAAAATAGACATAATAGATATAATAGATATAGGTGTAAAATGTAGACATAATAGATATAATAGATAGAGGTATAAAATACAGACATAATAGATATAATAGATATAGGTATAAAATAAAGACAATATATATTCGTATAAAATACAGACATAATAGATATAGGTATAAAATATAGACATTATAGATATAACTATAAAATATAGACATAACAGTTATAATAGATATAGGTATAAAATATAGACCTAATAGATATAATAGACATAGGTATAAAATATAGCCATAATAGATATAATAGATATAGGGATAGAATATAGACATAATAGATATAGGTATAAAATATTGAAATAATAGATACAATAGATATAGGTATAAAATATAGACATAAGAGATATAACAGATACAGGTATAAAATATAGACATAATACATATAATCGATACAGGTATAACATATAGACATGATAGATATAGATATAAAGTACAGACATAATAGATATAATAGATATAGGTATAAAATATAGACATAATAGATATAGGTACAATATTTAGAAATAATAGATATAATAGATATATGTAAAAATATAGATATAATAGATATAATTATAAAATATAGACATAATAGATATAAAAGATACAGGTATAAAATATAGACATTATAGATATAGGTATAAATATAGACATAATAGATTTAATAGATATAGATATAAAAATTGATATAATAGATATAATAGATATAGGTATAAAATATAGACACAGTAGATATAATAGATATAGGTATAAAATATAGACATAATAGATATAATAGATATTTATAAAATATAGACGTAATAGATATTATAGATATAGGTATTAAATATAAACATAACAGATATAATAGACATGGGTATAAAACGTAGACATAATAGATATAATGGATACAGGTATAAAATATAGATGTAATAGATATAGGTAAAAAATATAGATATAATAGATATAATAGATAGACATAATAGATATAATAAATATAGGTGTAAAATATAGATATAAGAGATGTATTGGATATGAGTATCAAATATACATATAATAGATATAGGTATAAAATATAGATATCGTGGATATAACAGATATAGGTATAAAATATAACCATAATAGACGTTATCGATATAGGTATAAAATATATACATAATAGATATAGGTATAAAATATAGACATCATAGATATAATAGATATAGCTATGAAACACAGACATAATAGATATTATAGATATAGGTATAAAATATAGACAAAATAGATGTAATAGACATAGGTGTAAAATATAGACATAATAGATATAATAGATATATGTATAAGATATAGACATAATAGATACAATAGGTAAAAGTATAAAATATAGACATAATAGAAATATTAGATAGAGTTATAAAATATAGACATAATAAATATAGGTATAAAATACAGACATTTTAGATATAATCGTTATAGGTATAAAATATGGACATAAGAGATATAATAAATATAGGTATAAAATATAGACATAATAAATATAATAGATATAGGTATAAAATATAGACATAATACATATAATAGATATAGGTATAAAACATAGACATAATAGATATAGGTATAAATTATAGATATAATGGTTATAATAGATATAGGTATGAAATATAGTCATAAGAGATATAATAGGTATAGGTATAAAATATAGACATAATGGATATAATAGATATATGTATAAGATATAGACATAATAGATATAATAGACATAGGTACAAAATATAGACATAATAGATATAGGTATAAAATATAGACATAATAGATATAGGTATAAAATATAGACATATAAGATATAATAGTTATAGGTATAAAATATGGACATAATAGATATAATAGATATAGGTATAAAATATAGACATAATAGATATAATAGATATAGGTATAAAATATAGACATAGTAGATATAATAGATATAGGCATAAAATATAGACATAATCGATATAATAGATATAGGTATAATACATAGACATAATTGATATAATAGATATAGGTATAAAATATAGACATAACAGATATAGGTATAAAATATAGACATAATACATATAATACATATAGGTATAAAATATACACATGTTAGATATAGTAGACATAGGTATAAAATATAGACAGAGTAAGATATAATGGATGTAGATATAAAATATAGACTTAATGGATACAATAGATATACGTATAAATATAGACATAATAGATATAATGGATATAGGTATAAAATATAGACATAAGAGATATACGTTTTAAATATAGACATAAAGATATAATAGAAATAGGTATATAGATATAATAGATATAATAGATATAGGCATCAAATATAGACATAATAATTATAGTAGATGCAGGTATAAAATATAGACATAATAGATATAGGTACAAAATATAGACATCATAGGTATAATAGATATAGGTATGAAATACAGACATCATAGATATTATAGATATAGGTATAAAATATAGACATAAATGATATAATAGACATAGGTATAAAATATAGGTATAATAGATATAATTATAAAATATAAATATACTAGATATAATAAAGGTATAAAATATACATATAATAGATATCGGTATAAAATATAGTTATAATAGATATAGGTATAAAATATAGATATAATAGGTATAATAGATAGAGGTATAAAATATAGACATAGTAGATATAATAGATATAGGTATAAATATAGACATAATAGATATAGGTATAAAATATAGACATAATAGATATAATAGATAAAGGTATAAAATATAGACATAAAAGTTATAATAGATATAGGTGTAAAATAAAGATATAATAGATATGGGTATAAAAAACAGACATAATAGATATCGGTATAAAATATAGACATAATAGATATACCTATAAAATATAGACATAACAGTTATAATAGATATAGGTATAAAATATAGACATAATAGATATAGTAGATATAGGTATGAAACATAGGCATAATAGATATAATACAAACTACTGTAAAATATAGACATAATACATATAGGTATAAAATATAAACATAATAGATAAAGTAGAGATGGGTATAAAATATAGACGTAATAGATATAATAGTTATATGTGTAAAATGTAGACATAGTAGATATGATAGATATAGGTATAGAATATAGACATAATAGATATAATACATATAGGTATAAAATAGAGACATAATAGATATAATACATATAGGTATAAAATAGAGACATAATAGATATAATACATATAGGTATAAAACATAGACATAATAGATATAGGTATTAATTATAGACATAATAGATATAATAGAAAAAGGTATAAAATATAGACATAATAGATATAGGTATGAAATATAGACATAATATATTTAATAGATATAGTAATAAAATATAGACACAATGTATATAATAGATATAGATATAAAATACAGACATAATAGATATAATAGATATAGGTATCAAATATAGATATAATTGATATATGGATGAAATATAGGCATAACAGATAAAATAGATATAGGTATGAAATACAGACGTAATAGATAAAATTGACATACGTATGAAATATAGACATAACAGATATAGGTATAAAATATAGACAAAATAGATATAGGTATAAAATAAAGACATAGATATAATAGATATAGGTATAAAATATAAACATAATAGATATAATAGAGATGGGTATAAAATATAGACACAATAGATATAATAGATAGAGGTATAAAATAAAGACATAATAGATATAATAGATATAAGTATACAATATAGACACATAGATATACGTATAAAATACACACAAAATAGATATAACAGATATAGGTATAAAATATAGACATACTAGGTATAATAGATATAGGTATAAAATATAGACGTAATAGATATAATAGTTATTGGTATAAAATATAGACATAATAGATATAATAGATATAAGTATAAAATATAGACATAATAGATACAATAGTAATAGTTTATAAAATATAGACATAGTAGACATAGGTATAAACTATAGACATAATAGATATAAGAGATATGGTGTAAAATATAGACATAATAGATATAGGTATGAAATATAGACATAATATATTTAATAGATATAGTAATAAAATATAGACACAATGTATATAATAGATATAGATATAAAATCCAGACATAATAGATATAATAGATATAGGTATCAATATAAATATAATAGATATATGTATGAAATATAGGCATAACAGATAAAATAGATATAGGTATGAAATACAGACGTAATAGATAAAATTGACATACGTATGAAATATAGACATAACAGATATAGGTATAAAATATAGACAAAATAGATATAGGTGTAAATATAGACATAGTATATATATTAGATATAGGTATAAAATATAGACATAATGGATATAATAGAGATGGGTATAAAATATAGACACAATAGATATAATAGATAGAGGTATAAAATAAAGACATAATAGATATAATAGATATAAGTATACAATATAGACACAATAGATATACGTATAAAATACACACAAAATAGATATAACAGATATAGGTATAAACTATAGACATAATAGGTATATAGATATACGTATAAAATATAGACGTAATAGATATAATAGTTATTGGTATAAAATATAGACATAATAGATTATAATAGATATAAGTATAAAATATAGACATAATAGATACAATAGTAATAGTTATAAAATATAGACATAATAGATATAGGTATAAAATATAGACATAATAGATATAAGAGATATGGTGTAAATATAGACATAATAGATATAGGTATGAAATATAGACATAATATATTTAATAGATATAGTAATAAAATATAGACACAATGTATATAATAGATATAGATATAAAATCCAGACATAATAGATATAATAGATATAGGTATCAAATATAGATATAATAGATATATGTATGAAATATAGGCATAACAGATAAAATAGATATAGGTATGAAATACAGACGTAATAGATAAAATTGACATACGTATGAAATATAGACATAACAGATATAGGTATAAATATAGACAAAATTAGATATAGGTGTAAAATATAGACATAGTAGATATATTAGATATAGGTATAAAATATAGACATAATGGATATAATAGAGATGGGTATAAAATATAGACACAATAGATATAATAGATAGAGGTATAAAATAAAGACATAATAGATATAATAGATATAAGTATACAATATAGGCACAATAGATATACGTATAAAATACACACAAAATAGATATAACAGATATAGGTATAAAATATAGACATAATAGGTATAATAGATACAGGTATAAAATATAGACGTAATAGATATAAAAGTTATTGGTATAAAATATAGACATAATAGATATAATAGATATAAGTATAAAATATAGACATAATAGATACAATAGTAATAGTTATAAAATATAGACATAATAGATATAGGTATAAAATATAGACATAATAGATATAAGAGATATGGTGTAAAATATAGACATAATAGATATAGGTATGAAATATAGACATAATATATTTAATAGATATAGTAATAAATATAGACACAATGTATATAATAGATATAGGTATAAAACATAGACATAATAGATATAATAGATAGGTATAAGACATAGACATAATGGATATAATAGACATAGGTATAAAATATGGACATAATAGATATAATAGATATAGGTATAACATATAGACATAATAGATATAATAGATATAGGAATTAAATATAGACATAATTGAATTAGGTATAAAATATCGACCAAAAAGATATAAAAGATATAGGTATATAATATAGACATAATAGATATAATAAATATAGGTATAAAAATATAGACAGAGTAGACATAATAGATATAGGTATAAAATATAGACATAATACATATAATAGATATAGGTATAAAATATAGAGAGGGTATATATAATCGATATAGATATAAAATATAGACATAATATATATAGGTATAAAACACAGACATATAAGATTTAATAGTTATAGGTAAAAAATATGGACATAATAGATATAATAGATATAGGTATAAAATATAGACATAATAGACATATAGATATAGGTATAAAACATAGACATAATAGATATAATAGTTATAGGTATAAAGAATAGACATAATTGATATAATAGATATAGGTATAAAATACAGACATTGAAGATATAATAGATATAGTTATAAAATGTAGACATAATAGATATAATAGATATAGGTATAAAATATAGACATAATAGATATAATAGATACACGTATAAAATAAAGAAATAATAGATATAATAGTCTTAGGTATAAAATATAGACATAATAGATTAATAGATAGAATATGAACATAAGCATAGTAGGTTTAATAGATATAGATATAAAATATGGACATAATAGTTTATAAGAGAGGTATGGAATTGAGGACATAAGAGATATACATAGATATAAATATAGACATAAAAGTTGTAATACATATAGGGATAAAATATAGACATCATAGATATAATAGATATAGGTATAAAATATAGATATAATAGATATAGTTATAAATATAGACATAATAGGTAGACTAGAGGATATAAATATAGACATAATAGATATTGGTATAAAATATAGACATAATAGAATAGATAGTGGTATAAAATATAGACATGATAGATATAGGTTTTAAAATATTGACATAATACATATGAGAGATATAGTTATAAAATATAGACATAATAGTAGTTAATACATATAGTTATAAAATATAGACATAATAGATATGATATATATAAGTATGAAATATAGACTTAATAGTTATAATAGATATAGGTATAAACATGTAGACATAATAGATACAATAGATATATGTATAAAATCTAGACATAAAAGGAATAATACATATACGTATAACATATTGACATAATAGATATACATATAGATATAAAATATAGACATAATAGATATAATTGATATGTTTATAAAATATAGACATAATAGATATAGATATAGGTACAAAATATAGATAAAATAGATATACGTGTAAAATATACATATAATAGATATGATAGATATAGGTATAAAATATAGATATAATAAATATGGGTATCAAATATAGATGTAATAGTTATAATGAGATATAGGTATAAAATATAGATAAATAGATATAGGTATAAATTACAGACACAAAAGATATAATAGATATATGTATAAAATATAGACATAATAGGTATAATAGATATAGGTATATAATATAGACATAACAGATAAAATAGATATAGGTATGAAATACAGACGTAATAGATAAAATTGACATACGTATGAAATATAGACATAACAGATATAGGTATAAAATATAGACAAAATACATATAGGTGTAAAATATAGACATAGTAGATATATTAGATATAGGTATAAAATATAGACATAATGGATATAATAGAGATGGGTATAAAATATAGACACAATAGATATAATAGATAGAGGTATAAAAATAAAGACATAATCGATATAATAGATATAAGTATACAATATAGACACAATAGATATACGTGTAAAATACACAAAATAAATATACAGATATAGGTAGAAACTATAGACTAATAGGTATAATAGATATACGTATAAAATATAGACATACTAGATATAATAGTTATTGGTATAAAATATAGACATAATAGATCTAATAGATATAAGTATAAAATATAGACATAATAGATACAATAGTAATAGTTATAAAATATAGACATAATAGATATAGGTATAAATATAGACATAATAGATATAAGAGATATGGTGGTAAATATAGACATAATAGATATAGGTATGAAATATAGACATAATATATTTCATAGATATAGTAATAAAATATAGACACAATGTATATAATAGATATAGATATAAAATCCAGACATAATAGATATAATAGGATATAGGTATCAAATATAGATATACTAGATATATGTATGAAATATAGGCATAACAGATAAAATAGATATAGGTATGAAATACAGACGTAATAGATAAAATTGACATACGTATGAAATATAGACATAACAGATATAGGTATAAAATATAGACAAAATTGATATAGGTGTAAAATATAGACATAGTAGGTATATTAGATATAGGTAATTAAATATAGACATAATGGATATAATAGAGATGGGTATAAAATATAGCCACAATAGATATAATAGATAGAGGTATAAAATAAAGACATAATAGATATAATAGATATAAGTTACAATATAGGCACAATAGATATACGTATAAAATACACACAAAATAGATATAACAGATATAGGTATAAAATATAGACCATAATAGGTATAATAGATACAGGTATAAAATATAGACGTAATAGATATAAACGTTATTGGTATAAAAATATAGACATAATAGATATAATAGATATAAGTATAAAAATATAGACATACTAGATACAATAGTAATAGTTATAAAATATAGACATAATAGATATAGGTATAAAATATAGACATAATAGATATAAGAGATATGGTGTAAAATATAGACATAATAGATATAGGTATGAAATATAGACATAATATATTAATAGATATAGTAATAAAATATAGACACAATGTATATAATAGATATAGGTATAAAACATAGACATAATAGATATAATAGATAGGTATAAGACAGACCATAATGGATATAATAGACATAGGTATAAAATATGGGACATAATAGATATAATAGATATAGGTATAACATATAGACATAATAGATATAATAGATATAGGAATTAATATAGCCATAATTGAATTAGGTATAAAATATCGACCAAAAAGATATAAAAGATATAGGTATAAAATATAGACATAATAGATATAATAAATATAGGTATAAAATATAGACAGAGTAGACATAATAGATATAGGTATAAAATATAGACATAATACATATAATAGAGTATAAAATATAGAGAGGGTATATATAATCGATATAGATATAAAATATAGACATAATATATATAGGTATAAAACACAGACATATAAGATTTAATAGTTATAGGTAAAAAATATGGACATAATAGATATAATAGATAAAGGTATAAAATATAGACATAATAGACATAATAGATATAGGTATAAAACATAGACATAATATATAATAGTTATAGGTATAAAGTATAGACATAATTGATATAATAGATATAGGTATAAAATACAGACATTGAAGATATAATAGATATAGTTATAAAATGTAGACATAATAGATATAATAGATATAGGTATAAAATATAGACATAATAGATATAATAGATACACGTATAAAATAAAGAAATAATAGATATAATAGCTATAGGTATAAAATATAGACATAATAGATTTAATAGATAGACATATGAAACATAAGCATAGTAGGTTTAATAGATATAGATATAAAATATGGACATAATAGTTATAAGAGAGGTATGGAATTGAGACATAAGAGATATACATAGATATAAAATATAGACATAAAAGTTGTAATACATATAGGGATAAAATATAGACATCATAGATATAATAGATATAGGTATAAAATATAGATATAATAGATATAGTTATAAATATAGACATAATAGGTAGAATAGAGGTATAAAATATAGACATAATAGATATTGGTATAAAATATAGACATAATAGAATAGATAGTGGTATAAAATATAGACATGATAGATATAGGTTTAAAATATTGACATAATACATATGAGAGATATAGTTATAAAATATAGACATAATAGTTATAATACATATAGTTATAAAATATAGACATAATAGATATGATATATATAAGTATGAAATATAGACTTAATAGTTATAATAGATATAGGTATAACATGTAGACATAATAGATACAATAGATATATGTATAAAATCTAGACATAAAAGGTATAATACATATACGTATAACATATTGACATAATATACATATAGATATAAAATATAGACATAATAGATATAATTGATATGTTTATAAATATAGACATAATAGATATAGATATAGGTACAAATATAGATAAAATAGATATACGTGTAAAATATACATATAATAGATATGATAGATATAGGTATAAAATATAGATATAATAAATATGGGTATCTATAGATGTAATAGTTATAATAGATATAGGTATAAAATATAGATAAAATAGATATAGGTATAAATTACAGACACAAAAGATATAATAGATATATGTATAAAATATAGACATAATAGGTATAATAGATATAGGTATATAATATAGACATAACAGATATAATTATATAGGTATAAAATATAGACATAATAGATATTATATATATAGGAATAAAATATAGATATAATACATATAGGTATAAAATATAGATAAAATTGATATAGGTATACATATAGACATAATAGATACAATAGATACAGGTATA
>NW_022143227.1:0-2491 GCF_007565055.1 Rhinopithecus roxellana
CATTTTTCATACAGTGGACACATTTTTTCAAAATTAAGTTGAGTCATGCCATTTCCCCATTTAAAATTCTTGATGATTTATTGTTGCACTTTTATAAAAATCCTCAAATCAGCAAAGAAGCAGCTGACATGTTCAATGAAGAAGTATGTGTATTAAATAAGAACCATATAGAAACAATACAGAAATATTATTGAAATGAGTGCCAATAAAAATGAGTGAAAGGATAGAAACTTAGCCTGCATTCTAACGTCAACTGGTTATACAACCCACTTAAACTTTTAAGAGAGACTAAAATATCTAGGACCTGTTCAGTTTCAAAATTCTAAGGATTTACGTTTTGTCTTTTCAGATGCTGAATAATTAAAGGAGAAAAATATGTCAATTCTAATAAATAATACCTTTAATTTGCATAATGCTGTATGCTTTAAAAAATGTTTGTACATTAATTACCTCATATAATGTCTTTAGTTTCTCCCTTCTTTTGCTTCTTCCAGATTAAACAGATAAAAAATAGAGCTTCCCAAGACTTCCTGTTCCTTATTCTACCTTGCCTGTTCTAAAAAATGTCATGCAATATGTTTGTCATAGGATACCACTCCCTTTAAAAATAAATTTCCATCTTTAGTTGAATTTGGGAAATAAAAATAGCTTAGAGACACTAATACTTGCTAACATGGTAAACTTTGAAGAATTTTACTATCTGCAATCTAGTTTGAATAATTCTATAAAAATTTCACAAAAGATAAATTTATGAACATAAATGAATATTTTCAGGTATATTTATTTTTGTTCCTAGATTTTGTAAATAACTTGAAATATACCAATGGTCTGAATAATGATTCTGAAAATTCTTTTAATCCAACTAAGAAATTAAAATTTTAGATCAATACTTCATTGTAGTGTGGCATGTCTGGCCGTCTGCAGAAGGAAAGTAGAAATCTAGAGGAAATGAAATGGAGAATGCTCAGGGATAAATTGCCGTCATGCACATGTAATATTCTGCTATGTTTCTGATAACCTCTAAGCCCTAATTTTCTAATGGAATGAGATAACTCTGTCAGAGGCAAAATCAGTACTTTGAAAGTACACCAATGTTCTGTGAAATTAGAAATTGACCTTATTTTCCTTTATAGAATAAATACAAGTGGGCTTGTATATTTGGAGCATATATAATATTTGAAATAAATTTTAAATGCTTTAAGTGTGTCATTATATATCTTCTTCCTTATTGATAACAGATTAAAATATAAAAAAGTGATTCTATAAAATATGGTTACTAATCAAGAACAATTTTTGTTTTAATAATTGCCAGTATATATTTTTCTAATTGCAACTTGAACAGAAATAATGTATTTCAAATCCTAGATACTTTATTATCAATTACAAAGGTAATACGATTTTCCCCCACAATCCTTATGCTTAAAATTTATACTATTACTAACTTGGGGTGATTATGCATATCAGATCTTTATGATAAAAATGTTTTCACAAGGAACAAATTGTTGACTATAAATTCAGTTGCTATATTAACTCTATAAGCTAACTATAAAAAATTTTTAGCTATTAAGATATTTCAGATAGATGCATTGTTGAGATTATTGAGTTAACTCACCCAACCAGTATTTATTACGTTCTTTATATGTTCCAGCCATTTGGCTAGTTGCTGTTCTAGCTGGGGTCGTTTGAAAGGAAAGGTAGATGGATGTTCAGCATAAAATAGTACAAGAGTTTCTAACTAATGTCTTGAGATGATCTGCAGCTTGATTATTGGATATTCAAGACATTTGCTATTGCTACAATTTCTACCACTATGATTCTTTTCCATATTTGTTGCCTTGGAGACAGTATATGGTTAAGGGAATGGGCATTGGGTTCTCCATAGGTTCAAGTCCTAGCTTCGCCAATTACTACTCATGTGAACGTGGGGGAAAGTATTAACTTCCCTACCACACAATTTTTTTCATTGGAAAGATGAAGATAAGAAGGTTCCCACTGGCCTCTTGAGAAGTTAGAATGAGATATTGCTTGAAAAACACTTAAAGCTATTCCCAGAGGTTGTATGGTCGTTGTACTTTTAATGAAAAAACAAAGTGATGCCTGAGGTTACTGTGGGACCGTTCTTTTTTAAAAAAAATAATTAAAAATATTGTGCCTTAATTTTTTTATTTAGTTGGCAAATAATAATTGTACCTATTCATGGGGCACATAGTGATGTTTTGGTAGATATAATGTATAGTATTTGGACCAGGATAATTAGCATATTCATCATCTCAAACATTTATTTCATTGTGTTTGGAATGTTCAACATCCTCCTTTTAGCTATTTAAAGCTATTTAATACATTATTGTTAACTATAGTCATCCGATGGGCTATAGAGCACTAGAACTTATTCTTCCCATGTAACTGTAAATTGGTATCCTTTCACAAATCTCTCCCTATCCCTCAAGACCTTTGACACTCACTCTTCTTTTGTTGGAGCCTGTAATCTATG
>NW_022143228.1:0-11378 GCF_007565055.1 Rhinopithecus roxellana
CTCATTTTTATTGGAAGATGTTTCCATTGGCCCCATTGTTTTCAAAGGGATCGGGAATATCTGTTCTCAGATTCCACACAAATAGGGCTAGGCCACGGCCCCACGAAATACAGCTGCAACTTAGTGAGTTGAATTCACACATCACAAAGCGGTTTCTCAGAAAGCTTCCCACTTTAGTAAGACGAGGTTATTTGTGGTCTTGGAGCGCCACCGTGTGTCCTATTGCAGATTCTGCGAAAACTCTGCTAGCAAGTTTCTCAGTGGAAACAATGATGGACATCTGTGGGCTGAATTCACCCACACAAAGAAGTTTCTGAGAAGGCTTCTCTGCAGGTTTCTCTGAGGATAGTTCCTTATTCAGCATGCGATTCAACGATATCCAAGACATCACATCTGAGATTCCTCAAAATGAGTGCTAGGAAACTCCCCGAGAAAGGGTGATAGAACACTGTGAAATGAATTCACATATCACAAAGCAGTTTCGCAGAAAGCTTGGTTCCGCTTTCTCTTGGAGTATATTAGTTTTCTCCTTCTATTCTTCAAAGCTATCTGAAATATCACTTCTCGGAATCCACGGAAACAGTCCTAAGAAACGGCCCCAAAAAACACTGGCGTAACTCTGTGAGTTGCATTCACACATGCAATGCAGTTTCTCACAAAGCTTCTCTTTAGTTATTATGTGAGGATAATTCCTTTATCACCATGGGCCCCAATAGGCTCCCAAATATCACTTTGCAGATTCCAAGAAAAGAGTGTTAGCAAACTGCTTCTTGAGGCAGAGGTTGTAACTCTGTGAGATGAACTCACAGATCAGAAAGAAGTTTCTCAGAAAGCTTCTTTCACGTTTTGAACGGATGAAATTTCCTTTATCAGCGTAGGCCTCAATGTGATCCAAAGACCCCTTCTCAGTTTCCCCAAAGACAGTGTTAATGGACTGCTCCACGAAACATAAGTGTAACTCTGTGAGATGAATTCACACATCACCAAGAAGTTTCTAAGAAAGCTTCTTTCTAGTTTTCATCTGTGGAAATTTCCTTTGTCACTGTAATGTTCATTGCGCTGTGAAGTATCTAATTGCAGATTTCCAGAAAACTGTGCTAACAAACTGATCACTGAAGAGAAACGTGTAACTCTGTGAGTTGCATTCACACATGGCAATGCAGTTTCTCAGAAAGCTTCTCTTTAGTTATTATGTGAGGATAATTCCTTTATCACCATGGGCCTCAATAGGCTCCCAAATATCACTTTGCAGATTCCACCAAAAAAGTGTTAGCAAACTGCTTCTTAAGGCAGAGGTTGTAACTCTGTGAGATGAACTCACAGATCAGAAAGAACTTTCTCAAAAGCTTCTTTCACGTTTTGAACGGATGAAATTTCCTTTATCAGCGTAGGCCTCAATGTGATCCAAAGAAGCCCTTCAGTTTCCCCAAAGACAGTGTTAATGGACTGCTCCACGAAACATAAGTGTAACTCTGTGAGATGAATTCACACATCACCAAGAAGTTTCTAAGAAAGCTTCTTTCTAGTTTTCATCTGTGGAAATTTCCTTTGTCACTGTAATGTTCATTGCGCTGTGAAGTATCTAATTGCAGATTTCCAGAAAACTGTGCTAACAAACTGATCACTGAAGAGAACGTGTAACTCTGTGAGTTGCATTCACACATGGCAATGCAGTTTCTCAGAAAGCTTCTCCTTAGTTATTATGTGAGGATAATTCCTTTATCACCATGGGCCTCAATAGGCTCCCAAATATCACTTTGCAGATTCCACCAAAAAAGTGTTAGCAAACTGCTTCTTAAGGCAGAGGTTGTAACTCTGTGAGATGAACTCACAGATCAGAAAGAAGTTTCTCAGAAAGCTTCTTTCACGTTTTGAACGGATGAAATTTCCTTTATCAGCGTAGGCCTCAATGTGATCCAAAGAAGCCCTTCTCAGTTTCCCCAAAGACAGTGTTAATGGACTGCTCCACGAAACTATAGTGTAACTCTGTGAGATGAATTCACACATCACCAAGAAGTTTCTAAGAAAGCTTCTTTCTAGTTTTCATCTGTGGAAATTTCCTTTGTCACTGTAATGTTCATTGCGCTGTGAAGTATCTAATTGCAGATTTCCAGAAAACTGTGCTAACAAACTGATCACTGAAGAGAACGTGTAACTCTGTGAGTTGCATTCACACATGGCAATGCAGTTTCTCAGAAAGCTTCTCTTTAGTTTATGAGGATAATTCCTTTATCACCATGGGCCTCAATAGGCTCCCAAATATCACTTTGCAGATTCCACCAAAAATGTTAGCAAACTGCTTCTTAAGGCAGAGGTTGTAACTCTGTGAGATGAACTCACAGATCAGAAAGAAGTTTCTCAGAAAGCTTCTTTCACGTTTGAACGGATGAAATTTCCTTTATCAGCGTAGGCCTCAATGTGATCCAAAGAAGCCCTTCTCAGTTTCCCCAAAGACAGTGTTAATGGACTGCTCCACGAAACATAAGTGTAACTCTGTGAGATGAATTCACACATCACCAAGAAGTTTCTAAGAAAGCTTCTTTCTAGTTTTCATCTGTGGAAATTTCCTTTGTCACTGTAATGTTCATTGCGCTATGAAGTATCTAATTGCAGATTTCCAGAAAACTGTGCTAACAAACTGATCACTGAAGAGAAACGTGTAACTCTGTGAGTTGCATTCACACATGGCAATGCAGTTTCTCAGAAAGCTTCTCTTTAGTTATTATGTGAGGATAATTTGCTTTATCACCATGGGCCCCAATAGGCTCCCAATTCACTTTGCAGATTCCACTAAAAGTGTTAGCAAACTGCTTCTTGAGGCAGAGGTTGTAACTCTGTGAGATGAACTCACAGATCAGAAAGAAGTTTCTCAGAAAGCTTCTTTCACGTTTTGAACGGATGAAATTTCCTTTATCAGCGTAGGCCTCAATGTGATCCAAAGAAGCCCTTCTCAGTTCCCCAAAGACAGTGTTAATGGACTGCTCCACGAAACATAAGTGTAACTCTGTGAGATGAATTCACACATCACCAAGAAGTTTCTAAGAAAGCTTCTTTCTAGTTTTCATCTGTGGAATTTCCTTTGTCACTGTAATGTTCATTGCGCTGTGAAGTATCTAATTGCAGATTTCCAGAAAACTGTGCTAACAAACTGATCACTGAAGAGAACGTGTAACTCTGTGAGTTGCATTCACACATGGCAATGCAGTTTCTCAGAAACTTCTCTTAGTTATTATGTGAGGATAATTCCTTTATCACCATGGGCCCCAATAGGCTCCCAATATCACTTTGCAGATTCCACCAAAAGGTGTTAGCAAACTGCTTCTTAGGCAGAGGTTGTAACTCTGTGAGATGAACTCACAGATCAGAAAGAAGTTTCTCAGAAAGCTTCTTTCACGTTTTGAACGGATGAAATTTCCTTTATCAGCGTAGGCCTCAATGTGATCCAAAGAAGCCCTTCTCAGTTTCCCCAAAGACAGTGTTAATGGACTGCTCCGAAACATAAGTGTAACTCTGTGAGATGAATTCCACATCACCAAGAAGTTTCTAAGAAAGCTTCTTTCTAGTTTTCATCTGTGGAAATTTCCTTTGTCACTGTAATGTTCATTGCGCTGTGAAGTATCTAATTGCAGATTTCCAGAAAACTGTGCTAACAAACTGATCACTGAAGAGAAACGTGTAACTCTGTGAGTTGCATTCACACATGGCAATGCAGTTTTCAGAAAGCTTCTCTTAGTTATTATGTGAGGATAATTCCTTTATCACCATGGGCCTCAATAGGCTCCCAAATATCACTTTGCAGATTCCAAAAAAAGTGTTAGCAAACTGCTTCTTAGGCAGAGGTTGTAACTCTGTGAGATGAACTCACAGATCAGAAAGAAGTTTCTCAGAAAGCTTCTTTCACGTTTTGAACGGATGAAATTTCCTTTATCAGCGTAGCCTCAATGTGATCCAAAGAAGCCCTTCTCAGTTTCCCCAAAGACAGTGTTAATGGACTGCTCCACGAAACATAAGTGTAACTCTGTGAGATGAATTCACACATCACCAAGAAGTTTCTAAGAAAGCTTCTTTCTAGTTTTCATCTGTGGAAATTTCCTTTGTCACTGTAATGTTCATTGCGCTATGAAGTATCTAATTGCAGATTTCCAGAAAACTGTGCTAACAAACTGATCACTGAAGAGAAACGTGTAACTCTGTGAGTTGCATTCACACATGGCAATGCAGTTTCTCAGAAAGCTTTCCTTAGTTATTATGTGAGGATAATTCCTTTATCACCATGGGCCTCAATAGGCTCCCAAATATCACTTTGCAGATTCCACCAAAAAGTGTTAGCAAACTGCTTCTTAAGGCAGAGGTTGTAACTCTGTGAGATGAACTCACAGATCAGAAAGAATTTCTCAAAAGCTTCTTTCACGTTTTGAACGGATGAAATTTCCTTTATCAGCGTAGGCCTCAATGTGATCCAAAGAAGCCCTTCTCAGATTCCCCAAAGACAGTGTTAATGGACTGCTCCACGAAACATAAGTGTAACTCTGTGAGATGAATTCACACATCACCAAGAAGTTTCTAAGAAAGCTTCTTTCTAGTTTTCATCTGTGGAAATTTCCTTTGTCACTGTAATGTTCATTGCGCTATGAAGTATCTAATTGCAGATTTCCAGAAAACTGTGCTAACAAACTGATCACTGAAGAGAAACGTATAACTCTGTGAGTTGCATTCACACATGGCAATGCAGTTTCTCAGAAAGCTTCTCTTTAGTTATTATGTGAGGATAATTCCTTTATCACCATGGGCCCCAATAGGCTCCCAAATATCATTTTGCAGATTACACGAACAGAGTGTTAGCCATCTGCTTCTTTGGGCAGAGGTGGTAACTCTGTGAGATGAACTCACAGATCAGAAAAGTTTCTCAGAAAGCTTCTTTCTCATTTTATTGGAAGATGTTTCCATTGGCCCCATTGTTTTCAAAGGGATCGGGAATATCTGTTCTCAGATTCCACACAAATAGGGCTAGGCCACGGCCCCACGAAATACAGCTGCAACTTAGTGAGTTGAATTCACACATCACAAAGCGGTTTCTCAGAAAGCTTCCCACTTTAGTAAGACGAGGTTATTTGTGGTCTTGGAGCGCCACCGTGTGTCCTATTGCAGATTCTGCGAAAACTCTGCTAGCAAGTTTCTCAGTGGAAAAATGATGGACATCTGTGGGCTGAATTCACCACAACAAAGAAGTTTCTGAGAAGGCTTCTCTGCAGGTTTCTCTGAGGATAGTTCCTTATTCAGCATGCGATTCAACGATATCCAAGACATCACATCTGAGATTCCTCAAAATGATGCTAGGAAACTCCCCGAGAAAGGGTGATAGAACACTGTGAAATGAATTCACATATCACAAAGCAGTTTCGCAGAAAGCTTGGTTCCGCTTTCTCTTGGAGTATATTAGTTTTCTCCTTCTATTCTTCAAAGCTATCTGAAATATCACTTCTCGGAATCCACGGAAACAGTCCTAAGAAACGGCCCCAAAAAACACTGGCGTAACTCTGTGAGTTGCATTCACACATGGCAATGCAGTTTCTCAAAGCTTCTCTTTAGTTATTATGTGAGGATAATTCCTTTATCACCATGGGCCCCAATAGGCTCCCAAATATCACTTTGCAGATTCCAAGAAGAGTGTTAGCAAACTGCTTCTTGAGGCAGAGGTTGTAACTCTGTGAGATGAACTCACAGATCAGAAAGAAGTTTCTCAGAAAGCTTCTTTCACGTTTTGAACGGATGAAATTTCCTTTATCAGCGTAGGCCTCAATGTGATCCAAAGAAGCCCTTCTCAGTTTCCCCAAAGACAGTGTTAATGGACTGCTCCACGAAACATAAGTGTAACTCTGTGAGGAATTCACACATCACCAAGAAGTTTCTAAGAAAGCTTCTTTCTAGTTTTCATCTGTGGAAATTTCCTTTGTCACTGTAATGTTCATTGCGCTGTGAAGTATCTAATTGCAGATTTCCAGAAAACTGTGCTAACAAACTGATCACTGAAGAGAAACGTGTAACTCTGTGAGTTGCATTCACACATGGCAATGCAGTTTCTCAGAAAGCTTCTCCTTAGTTATTATGTGAGGATAATTCCTTTATCACCATGGGCCTCAATAGGCTCCCAAATATCACTTTGCAGATTCCACCAAAAAGTGTTAGCAAACTGCTTCTTAAGGCAGAGGTTGTAACTCTGTGAGATGAACTCACAGATCAGAAAGAAGTTTCTCAGAAAGCTTCTTTCACGTTTTGAACGGATGAAATTTCCTTTATCAGCGTAGGCCTCAATGTGATCCAAAGAAGCCCTTCTCAGTTTCCCCAAAGACAGTGTTAATGGACTGCTCCACGAAACATAAGTGTAACTCTGTGAGATGAATTCACACATCACCAAAGTTTCTAAGAAAGCTTCTTTCTAGTTTTCATCTGTGGAAATTTCCTTTGTCACTGTAATGTTCATTGCGCTATGAAGTATCTAATTGCAGATTTCCAGAAAACTGTGCTAACAAACTGATCACTGAAGAAAACGTGTAACTCTGTGAGTTGCATTCACACATGGCAATGCAGTTTCTCAGAAAGCTTCTCTTAGTTATTATGTGAGGATAATTCCTTTATCACCATGGGCCTCAATAGGCTCCCAAATATCACTTTGCAGATTCCACCAAAAAGTGTTAGCAAACTGCTTCTTAAGGCAGAGGTTGTAACTCTGTGAGATGAACTCACAGATCAGAAAGAAGTTTCTCAAAAGCTTCTTTCACGTTTTGAACGGATGAAATTTCCTTTATCAGCGTAGGCCTCAATGTGATCCAAAGAAGCCCTTCTCAGTTTCCCCAAAGACAGTGTTAATGGACTGCTCCACGAAACATAAGTGTAACTCTGTGAGATGAATTCACACATCACCAAGAAGTTTCTAAGAAAGCTTCTTTCTAGTTTTCATCTGTGGAAATTTCCTTTGTCACTGTAATGTTCATTGCGCTATGAAGTATCTAATTGCAGATTTCCAGAAAACTGTGCTAACAAACTGATCACTGAAGAGAAACGTGTAACTCTGTGAGTTGCATTCACACATGGCAATGCAGTTTCTCAGAAAGCTTCTCTTAGTTATTATGTGAGGATAATTCCTTTATCACCATGGGCCCCAATAGGCTCCCAAATATCACTTTGCAGATTCCACCAAAAAAGTGTTAGCAAACTGCTTCTTAAGGCAGAGGTTGTAACTCTGTGAGATGAACTCACAGATCAGAAAGAAGTTTCTCAGAAAGCTTCTTTCACGTTTTGAACGGATGAAATTTCCTTTATCAGCGTAGGCCTCAATGTGATCCAAAGAAGCCCTTCTCAGTTTCCCCAAAGACAGTGTTAATGGACTGCTCCACGAAACATAAGTGTAACTCTGTGAGATGAATTCACACATCACCAAGAAGTTTCTAAGAAAGCTTCTTTCTAGTTTTCATCTGTGGAAATTTCCTTTGTCACTGTAATGTTCATTGCGCTTGAAGTATCTAATTGCAGATTTCCAGAAAACTGTGCTAACAAACTGATCACTGAAGAGAAACGTGTAACTCTGTGAGTTGCATTCACACATGGCAATGCAGTTTCTCAGAAAGCTTCTCTTTAGTTATTATGTGAGGATATTCCTTTATCACCATGGGCCCAATAGGCTCCCAAATATCACTTTGCAGATTCCACCAAAGTGTTAGCAAACTGCTTCTTGAGGCAGAGGTTGTAACTCTGTGAGATGAACTCACAGATCAGAAGAAGTTTCTCAGAAAGCTTCTTTCACGTTTTGAACGGATGAAATTTCCTTTATCAGCGTAGGCCTCAATGTGATCCAAAGAAGCCCTTCTCAGTTCCCCAAAGACAGTGTTAATGGACTGCTCCACGAAACATAAGTGTAACTCTGTGAGATGAATTCACACATCACCAAGAAGTTTCTAAGAAAGCTTCTTTCTAGTTTTCATCTGTGGAAATTTCCTTTGTCACTGTAATGTTCATTGCGCTATGAAGTATCTAATTGCAGATTTCCAGAAAACTGTGCTAACAAACTGATCACTGAAGAGAAACGTGTAACTCTGTGAGTTGCATTCACACATGGCAATGCAGTTTCTCAGAAAGCTTCTCTTAGTTATTATGTGAGGATATTCCTTTATCACCATGGGCCCAATAGGCTCCCAAATATCACTTTGCAGATTCCACAAAAGTGTTAGCAAACTGCTTCTTGAGGCAGAGGTTGTAACTCTGTGAGATGAACTCACAGATCAGAAAGAAGTTTCTCAGAAAGCTTCTTTCACGTTTTGAACGGATGAAATTTCCTTTATCAGCGTAGGCCTCAATGTGATCCAAAGAAGCCCTTCTCAGATTCCCCAAAGACAGTGTTAATGGACTGCTCCACGAAACATAAGTGTAACTCTGTGAGATGAATTCACACATCACCAAGAAGTTTCTAAGAAGCTTCTTTCTAGTTTTCATCTGTGGAATTTCCTTTGTCACTGTAATGTTCATTGCGCTGTGAAGTATCTAATTGCAGATTTCCAGAAAACTGTGCTAACAAACTGATCACTGAAGAGAAACGTGTAACTCTGTGAGTTGCATTCACACATGGCAATGCAGTTTCTCAAAGCTTCTCTTAGTTATTATGTGAGGATATTCCTTTATCACCATGGGCCCAATAGGCTCCCAAATATCACTTTGCAGATTCCAAAAAAGTGTTAGCAAACTGCTTCTTGAGGCAGAGGTTGTAACTCTGTGAGATGAACTCACAGATCAGAAAGAAGTTTCTCAGAAAGCTTCTTTCACGTTTTGAACGGATGAAATTTCCTTTATCAGCGTAGGCCTCAATGTGATCCAAAGAAGCCCTTCTCAGTTTCCCCAAAGACAGTGTTAATGGACTGCTCCACGAAACATAAGTGTAACTCTGTGAGATGAATTCACACATCACCAAGAAGTTTCTAAGAAAGCTTCTTTCTAGTTTTCATCTGTGGAATTTCCTTTGTCACTGTAATGTTCATTGCGCTGTGAAGTATCTAATTGCAGATTTCCAGAAACTGTGCTAACAAACTGATCACTGAAGAGAAACGTGTAACTCTGTGAGTTGCATTCACACATGGCAATGCAGTTTCTCAGAAAGCTTCTCCTTAGTTATTATGTGAGGATATTCCTTTATCACCATGGGCCTCAATAGGCTCCCAAATATCACTTTGCAGATTCCACCAAAAAGTGTTAGCAAACTGCTTCTTAAGGCAGGTTGTAACTCTGTGAGATGAACTCACAGATCAGAAAGAAGTTTCTCAGAGCTTCTTTCACGTTTTGAACGGATGAAATTTCCTTTATCAGCGTAGGCCTCAATGTGATCCAAAGAAGCCCTTCTCAGTTTCCCCAAAGACAGTGTTAATGGACTGCTCCACGAAACATAAGTGTAACTCTGTGAGATGAATTCACACATCACCAAGAAGTTTCTAAGAAAGCTTCTTTCTAGTTTTCATCTGTGGAAATTTCCTTTGTCACTGTAATGTTCATTGCGCTATGAAGTATCTAATTGCAGATTTCCAGAAAACTGTGCTAACAAACTGATCACTGAAGAGAAACGTGTAACTCTGTGAGTTGCATTCACACATGGCAATGCAGTTTCTCAGAAAGCTTCTCCTTATTTATTATGTGAGGATAATTCCTTTCACCATGGGCCTCAATAGGCTCCCAAATATCACTTTGCAGATTCCACCAAAAAAGTGTTAGCAAACTGCTTCTTGAGGCAGAGGTTGTAACTCTGTGAGATGAACTCACAGATCAGAAAGAAGTTTCTCAGAAAGCTTCTTTCACGTTTTGAACGGATGAAATTTCCTTTATCAGCGTAGGCCTCAATGTGATCCAAAGAAGCCCTTCTCAGTTTCCCCAAAGACAGTGTTAATGGACTGCTCCACGAAACATAAGTGTAACTCTGTGAGATGAATTCACACATCACCAAGAAGTTTCTAAGAAAGCTTCTTTCTAGTTTTCATCTGTGGAAATTTCCTTTGTCACTGTAATGTTCATTGCGCTATGAAGTATCTAATTGCAGATTTCCAGAAAACTGTGCTAACAAACTGATCACTGAAGAGAAACGTGTAACTCTGTGAGTTGCATTCACACATGGCAATGCAGTTTCTCAGAAAGCTTCTTTAGTTATTATGAGGGATAATTCCTTTATCACCATGGGCCTCAATAGGCTCCCAAATATCACTTTGCAGATTCCACCAAAAAAGTGTTAGCAAACTGCTTCTTAAGGCAGAGGTTGTAACTCTGTGAGATGAACTCACAGATCAGAAAGAAGTTTCTCAGAAAGCTTCTTTCACGTTTTGAACGGATGAAATTTCCTTTATCAGCGTAGGCCTCAATGTGATCCAAAGAAGCCCTTCTCAGTTTCCCCAAAGACAGTGTTAATGGACTGCTCCACGAAACATAAGTGTAACTCTGTGAGATGAATTCACACATCACCAAGAAGTTTCTAAGAAAGCTTCTTTCTAGTTTTCATCTGTGGAAATTTCCTTTGTCACTGTAATGTTCATTGCGCTATGAAGTATCTAATTGCAGATTTCCAGAAAACTGTGCTAACAAACTGATCACTGAAGAGAAACGTGTAACTCTGTGAGTTGCATTCACACATGGCAATGCAGTTTCTCAGAAAGCTTCTCTTTAGTTATTATGTGAGGATAATTGCTTTATCACCATGGGCCCAATACGCTCCCAAATATCACTTTGCAGATTCCACACCAAAAGCGTGTTAGCAAACTGCTTCTTAAGGCAGAGGTTGTAACTCTGTGAGATGAACTCACAGATCAGAAAGAAGTTTCTCAAAAGCTTCTTTCACGTTTTGAACGGATGAAATTTCCTTTATCAGCGTAGGCCTCAATGTGATCCAAAGAAGCCCTTCTCAGTTTCCCCAAAGACAGTGTTAATGGACTGCTCCACGAAACATAAGTGTAACTGTGAGATGAATTCACACATCACCAAGAAGTTTCTAAGAAAGCTTCTTTCTAGTTTCATCTGTGGAAATTTCCTTTGTCACTGTAATGTTCATTGCGCTATGAAATCTAATTGCATTTCCGAAAACTGTGCTAACAAACTGATCACTGAAGAGAAACGTGTAACTCTGTGAGTTGCATTCACACATGGCAATGCAGTTTCAGAAAGCTTCTCTTTAGTTATTATGTGAGGATAATTGCTTTATCACCATGCCCATGGCCCCATACGCTCCCAATTATCACTTTGCAGATTCCACTAAAAGCGTGTTAGCAAACTGCTTCTTGAGGCAGAGGTTGTAAACTCTGTGAGATGAACTCACAGATCAGAAAGAAGTTTTCTCAGAAAGCTTCTTTCACGTTTTG
>NW_022143229.1:0-12781 GCF_007565055.1 Rhinopithecus roxellana
CACGTTTCTCTTCAGTGATCTTTTGTTAGCACAGTTTTCTGGAAATCTGCAATTAGATTCTTCATAGCGCAAGGAATCATTACAAGATTGACAAAGGAAATATCCACAGATGAAAACTAGAAAGAAGCTTCAGTAGAAACGTCTTGGTGAATGTGTGAATTCATCTCAACAGAGTGTACACTTACATGTTTCGTGGAGCAGGTGTCCATTAACACGGTCTTTGAGGGGAATCCTGAGAAGGGCTTCTTTGGGATCACATTGCAGGCCTACCCTGGAGAAAGGAAATTCAACCTCCGTGTCAAAAACTGTGAAAGAATCTTTCCGGCTGAGAACACTTCTTTCGGATCTGTGAGTTCATCTCACAGAGTTACAACCTCTGCCTCAAGAAGCAGTTTGCTATAAACTCTTTTTCGTGGAATCTGCAAAGTGATATTTGGGAGCCTATTGGGGCCCTGGTGGATAAAGGAAATATCCTCACATAATAACTAAGAGAAGCTTTCTTAGAAAACTGCATTGCCAAGTGTGAATGCAACTCACAGAGTTACACGTTTCTCTTCAGTGATCAGTTTGTTAGCACAGTTTTCTGGAAATCTGCAATTAGATACTTCATAGCGCAATGAACATTACAGTGACAAAGGAAATATCCACAGATGAAAACTAGAAAGAAGCTTTCTTAGAAACTTCTTGGTGATGTGTGAATTCATCTCACAGAGTTACACTTATGTTTCGTGGAGCAGTCCATTAACACTGTCTTTGAGGAATCTGAGAAGGGCTTCTTTGGATCACATTGAGGCCTACGCTGATAAAGGAAATTTCATCCGTTCAAAACGTGAAAGAAGCTTTCTGAGAAACTTCTTTCTGATCTGTGAGTTCATCTCACAGAGTTACAACCTCTGCCTCAAGAAGCAGTTTGCTAACACTCTTTTCGTGGAATCTGCAAAGTGATATTTGGGAGCCTATTGGGGCCCATGGTGATAAAGGAAATATCCTCACATAATAACTAAAGAGAAGCTTTCTGAGAAACTGCATTGCCAAGTGTGAATGCAACTCACAGAGTTACACGTTTCTCTTCAGTGATCAGTTTGTTAGCACAGTTTTCTGGAAATCTGCAATTAGATACTTCATAGCGCAATGAACATTACAGTGACAAAGGAAATATCCACAGATGAAAACTAGAAAGAAGCTTTCTTAGAAACTTCTTGGTGATGTGTGAATTCATCTCACAGAGTTACACTTATGTTTCGTGGAGCAGTCCATTAACACTGTCTTTGAGGAATCTGAGAAGGGCTTCTTTGGATCACATTGAGGCCTACGCTGATAAAGGAAATTTCATCCGTTCAAAACGTGAAAGAAGCTTTCTGAGAAACTTCTTTCTGATCTGTGAGTTCATCTCACAGAGTTACAACCTCTGCCTCAAGAAGCAGTTTGCTAACACTCTTTTCGTGGAATCTGCAAAGTGATATTTGGGAGCCTATTGGGGCCCATGGTGATAAAGGAAATATCCTCACATAATAACTAAAGAGAAGCTTTCTGAGAAACTGCATTGCCAAGTGTGAATGCAACTCACAGAGTTACACGTTTCTCTTCAGTGATCAGTTTGTTAGCACAGTTTTCTGGAAATCTGCAATTAGATACTTCATAGCGCAATGAACATTACAGTGACAAAGGAAATATCCACAGATGAAAACTAGAAAGAAGCTTTCTTAGAAACTTCTTGGTGATGTGTGAATTCATCTCACAGAGTTACACTTATGTTTCGTGGAGCAGTCCATTAACACTGTCTTTGAGGAATCTGAGAAGGGCTTCTTTGGATCACATTGAGGCCTACGCTGATAAAGGAAATTTCATCCGTTCAAAACGTGAAAGAAGCTTTCTGAGAAACTTCTTTCTGATCTGTGAGTTCATCTCACAGAGTTACAACCTCTGCCTCAAGAAGCAGTTTGCTAACACTCTTTTCGTGGAATCTGCAAAGTGATATTTGGGAGCCTATTGGGGCCCATGGTGATAAAGGAAATATCCTCACATAATAACTAAAGAGAAGCTTTCTGAGAAACTGCATTGCCAAGTGTGAATGCAACTCACAGAGTTACACGTTTCTCTTCAGTGATCAGTTTGTTAGCACAGTTTTCTGGAAATCTGCAATTAGATACTTCATAGCGCAATGAACATTACAGTGACAAAGGAAATATCCACAGATGAAAACTAGAAAGAAGCTTTCTTAGAAACTTCTTGGTGATGTGTGAATTCATCTCACAGAGTTACACTTATGTTTCGTGGAGCAGTCCATTAACACTGTCTTTGAGGAATCTGAGAAGGGCTTCTTTGGATCACATTGAGGCCTACGCTGATAAAGGAAATTTCATCCGTTCAAAACGTGAAAGAAGCTTTCTGAGAAACTTCTTTCTGATCTGTGAGTTCATCTCACAGAGTTACAACCTCTGCCTCAAGAAGCAGTTTGCTAACACTCTTTTCGTGGAATCTGCAAAGTGATATTTGGGAGCCTATTGGGGCCCATGGTGATAAAGGAAATATCCTCACATAATAACTAAAGAGAAGCTTTCTGAGAAACTGCATTGCCAAGTGTGAATGCAACTCACAGAGTTACACGTTTCTCTTCAGTGATCAGTTTGTTAGCACAGTTTTCTGGAAATCTGCAATTAGATACTTCATAGCGCAATGAACATTACAGTGACAAAGGAAATATCCACAGATGAAAACTAGAAAGAAGCTTTCTTAGAAACTTCTTGGTGATGTGTGAATTCATCTCACAGAGTTACACTTATGTTTCGTGGAGCAGTCCATTAACACTGTCTTTGAGGAATCTGAGAAGGGCTTCTTTGGATCACATTGAGGCCTACGCTGATAAAGGAAATTTCATCCGTTCAAAACGTGAAAGAAGCTTTCTGAGAAACTTCTTTCTGATCTGTGAGTTCATCTCACAGAGTTACAACCTCTGCCTCAAGAAGCAGTTTGCTAACACTCTTTTCGTGGAATCTGCAAAGTGATATTTGGGAGCCTATTGGGGCCCATGGTGATAAAGGAAATATCCTCACATAATAACTAAAGAGAAGCTTTCTGAGAAACTGCATTGCCAAGTGTGAATGCAACTCACAGAGTTACACGTTTCTCTTCAGTGATCAGTTTGTTAGCACAGTTTTCTGGAAATCTGCAATTAGATACTTCATAGCGCAATGAACATTACAGTGACAAAGGAAATATCCACAGATGAAAACTAGAAAGAAGCTTTCTTAGAAACTTCTTGGTGATGTGTGAATTCATCTCACAGAGTTACACTTATGTTTCGTGGAGCAGTCCAT
This sequence comes from Rhinopithecus roxellana, assembly GCF_007565055.1. NCBI lineage: Eukaryota > Metazoa > Chordata > Mammalia > Primates > Cercopithecidae > Rhinopithecus > Rhinopithecus roxellana. Next base: position 3,318 of record NW_022143229.1, read on the forward strand.
TAACACTGTCTTTGAGGAATCTGAGAAGGGCTTCTTTGGATCACATTGAGGCCTACGCTGATAAAGGAAATTTCATCCGTTCAAAACGTGAAAGAAGCTTTCTGAGAAACTTCTTTCTGATCTGTGAGTTCATCTCACAGAGTTACAACCTCTGCCTCAAGAAGCAGTTTGCTAACACTCTTTTCGTGGAATCTGCAAAGTGATATTTGGGAGCCTATTGGGGCCCATGGTGATAAAGGAAATATCCTCACATAATAACTAAAGAGAAGCTTTCTGAGAAACTGCATTGCCAAGTGTGAATGCAACTCACAGAGTTACACGTTTCTCTTCAGTGATCAGTTTGTTAGCACAGTTTTCTGGAAATCTGCAATTAGATACTTCATAGCGCAATGAACATTACAGTGACAAAGGAAATATCCACAGATGAAAACTAGAAAGAAGCTTTCTTAGAAACTTCTTGGTGATGTGTGAATTCATCTCACAGAGTTACACTTATGTTTCGTGGAGCAGTCCATTAACACTGTCTTTGAGGAATCTGAGAAGGGCTTCTTTGGATCACATTGAGGCCTACGCTGATAAAGGAAATTTCATCCGTTCAAAACGTGAAAGAAGCTTTCTGAGAAACTTCTTTCTGATCTGTGAGTTCATCTCACAGAGTTACAACCTCTGCCTCAAGAAGCAGTTTGCTAACACTCTTTTCGTGGAATCTGCAAAGTGATATTTGGGAGCCTATTGGGGCCCATGGTGATAAAGGAAATATCCTCACATAATAACTAAAGAGAAGCTTTCTGAGAAACTGCATTGCCAAGTGTGAATGCAACTCACAGAGTTACACGTTTCTCTTCAGTGATCAGTTTGTTAGCACAGTTTTCTGGAAATCTGCAATTAGATACTTCATAGCGCAATGAACATTACAGTGACAAAGGAAATATCCACAGATGAAAACTAGAAAGAAGCTTTCTTAGAAACTTCTTGGTGATGTGTGAATTCATCTCACAGAGTTACACTTATGTTTCGTGGAGCAGTCCATTAACACTGTCTTTGAGGAATCTGAGAAGGGCTTCTTTGGATCACATTGAGGCCTACGCTGATAAAGGAAATTTCATCCGTTCAAAACGTGAAAGAAGCTTTCTGAGAAACTTCTTTCTGATCTGTGAGTTCATCTCACAGAGTTACAACCTCTGCCTCAAGAAGCAGTTTGCTAACACTCTTTTCGTGGAATCTGCAAAGTGATATTTGGGAGCCTATTGGGGCCCATGGTGATAAAGGAAATATCCTCACATAATAACTAAAGAGAAGCTTTCTGAGAAACTGCATTGCCAAGTGTGAATGCAACTCACAGAGTTACACGTTTCTCTTCAGTGATCAGTTTGTTAGCACAGTTTTCTGGAAATCTGCAATTAGATACTTCATAGCGCAATGAACATTACAGTGACAAAGGAAATATCCACAGATGAAAACTAGAAAGAAGCTTTCTTAGAAACTTCTTGGTGATGTGTGAATTCATCTCACAGAGTTACACTTATGTTTCGTGGAGCAGTCCATTAACACTGTCTTTGAGGAATCTGAGAAGGGCTTCTTTGGATCACATTGAGGCCTACGCTGATAAAGGAAATTTCATCCGTTCAAAACGTGAAAGAAGCTTTCTGAGAAACTTCTTTCTGATCTGTGAGTTCATCTCACAGAGTTACAACCTCTGCCTCAAGAAGCAGTTTGCTAACACTCTTTTCGTGGAATCTGCAAAGTGATATTTGGGAGCCTATTGGGGCCCATGGTGATAAAGGAAATATCCTCACATAATAACTAAAGAGAAGCTTTCTGAGAAACTGCATTGCCAAGTGTGAATGCAACTCACAGAGTTACACGTTTCTCTTCAGTGATCAGTTTGTTAGCACAGTTTTCTGGAAATCTGCAATTAGATACTTCATAGCGCAATGAACATTACAGTGACAAAGGAAATATCCACAGATGAAAACTAGAAAGAAGCTTTCTTAGAAACTTCTTGGTGATGTGTGAATTCATCTCACAGAGTTACACTTATGTTTCGTGGAGCAGTCCATTAACACTGTCTTTGAGGAATCTGAGAAGGGCTTCTTTGGATCACATTGAGGCCTACGCTGATAAAGGAAATTTCATCCGTTCAAAACGTGAAAGAAGCTTTCTGAGAAACTTCTTTCTGATCTGTGAGTTCATCTCACAGAGTTACAACCTCTGCCTCAAGAAGCAGTTTGCTAACACTCTTTTCGTGGAATCTGCAAAGTGATATTTGGGAGCCTATTGGGGCCCATGGTGATAAAGGAAATATCCTCACATAATAACTAAAGAGAAGCTTTCTGAGAAACTGCATTGCCAAGTGTGAATGCAACTCACAGAGTTACACGTTTCTCTTCAGTGATCAGTTTGTTAGCACAGTTTTCTGGAAATCTGCAATTAGATACTTCATAGCGCAATGAACATTACAGTGACAAAGGAAATATCCACAGATGAAAACTAGAAAGAAGCTTTCTTAGAAACTTCTTGGTGATGTGTGAATTCATCTCACAGAGTTACACTTATGTTTCGTGGAGCAGTCCATTAACACTGTCTTTGAGGAATCTGAGAAGGGCTTCTTTGGATCACATTGAGGCCTACGCTGATAAAGGAAATTTCATCCGTTCAAAACGTGAAAGAAGCTTTCTGAGAAACTTCTTTCTGATCTGTGAGTTCATCTCACAGAGTTACAACCTCTGCCTCAAGAAGCAGTTTGCTAACACTCTTTTCGTGGAATCTGCAAAGTGATATTTGGGAGCCTATTGGGGCCCATGGTGATAAAGGAAATATCCTCACATAATAACTAAAGAGAAGCTTTCTGAGAAACTGCATTGCCAAGTGTGAATGCAACTCACAGAGTTACACGTTTCTCTTCAGTGATCAGTTTGTTAGCACAGTTTTCTGGAAATCTGCAATTAGATACTTCATAGCGCAATGAACATTACAGTGACAAAGGAAATATCCACAGATGAAAACTAGAAAGAAGCTTTCTTAGAAACTTCTTGGTGATGTGTGAATTCATCTCACAGAGTTACACTTATGTTTCGTGGAGCAGTCCATTAACACTGTCTTTGAGGAATCTGAGAAGGGCTTCTTTGGATCACATTGAGGCCTACGCTGATAAAGGAAATTTCATCCGTTCAAAACGTGAAAGAAGCTTTCTGAGAAACTTCTTTCTGATCTGTGAGTTCATCTCACAGAGTTACAACCTCTGCCTCAAGAAGCAGTTTGCTAACACTCTTTTCGTGGAATCTGCAAAGTGATATTTGGGAGCCTATTGGGGCCCATGGTGATAAAGGAAATATCCTCACATAATAACTAAAGAGAAGCTTTCTGAGAAACTGCATTGCCAAGTGTGAATGCAACTCACAGAGTTACACGTTTCTCTTCAGTGATCAGTTTGTTAGCACAGTTTTCTGGAAATCTGCAATTAGATACTTCATAGCGCAATGAACATTACAGTGACAAAGGAAATATCCACAGATGAAAACTAGAAAGAAGCTTTCTTAGAAACTTCTTGGTGATGTGTGAATTCATCTCACAGAGTTACACTTATGTTTCGTGGAGCAGTCCATTAACACTGTCTTTGAGGAATCTGAGAAGGGCTTCTTTGGATCACATTGAGGCCTACGCTGATAAAGGAAATTTCATCCGTTCAAAACGTGAAAGAAGCTTTCTGAGAAACTTCTTTCTGATCTGTGAGTTCATCTCACAGAGTTACAACCTCTGCCTCAAGAAGCAGTTTGCTAACACTCTTTTCGTGGAATCTGCAAAGTGATATTTGGGAGCCTATTGGGGCCCATGGTGATAAAGGAAATATCCTCACATAATAACTAAAGAGAAGCTTTCTGAGAAACTGCATTGCCAAGTGTGAATGCAACTCACAGAGTTACACGTTTCTCTTCAGTGATCAGTTTGTTAGCACAGTTTTCTGGAAATCTGCAATTAGATACTTCATAGCGCAATGAACATTACAGTGACAAAGGAAATATCCACAGATGAAAACTAGAAAGAAGCTTTCTTAGAAACTTCTTGGTGATGTGTGAATTCATCTCACAGAGTTACACTTATGTTTCGTGGAGCAGTCCATTAACACTGTCTTTGAGGAATCTGAGAAGGGCTTCTTTGGATCACATTGAGGCCTACGCTGATAAAGGAAATTTCATCCGTTCAAAACGTGAAAGAAGCTTTCTGAGAAACTTCTTTCTGATCTGTGAGTTCATCTCACAGAGTTACAACCTCTGCCTCAAGAAGCAGTTTGCTAACACTCTTTTCGTGGAATCTGCAAAGTGATATTTGGGAGCCTATTGGGGCCCATGGTGATAAAGGAAATATCCTCACATAATAACTAAAGAGAAGCTTTCTGAGAAACTGCATTGCCAAGTGTGAATGCAACTCACAGAGTTACACGTTTCTCTTCAGTGATCAGTTTGTTAGCACAGTTTTCTGGAAATCTGCAATTAGATACTTCATAGCGCAATGAACATTACAGTGACAAAGGAAATATCCACAGATGAAAACTAGAAAGAAGCTTTCTTAGAAACTTCTTGGTGATGTGTGAATTCATCTCACAGAGTTACACTTATGTTTCGTGGAGCAGTCCATTAACACTGTCTTTGAGGAATCTGAGAAGGGCTTCTTTGGATCACATTGAGGCCTACGCTGATAAAGGAAATTTCATCCGTTCAAAACGTGAAAGAAGCTTTCTGAGAAACTTCTTTCTGATCTGTGAGTTCATCTCACAGAGTTACAACCTCTGCCTCAAGAAGCAGTTTGCTAACACTCTTTTCGTGGAATCTGCAAAGTGATATTTGGGAGCCTATTGGGGCCCATGGTGATAAAGGAAATATCCTCACATAATAACTAAAGAGAAGCTTTCTGAGAAACTGCATTGCCAAGTGTGAATGCAACTCACAGAGTTACACGTTTCTCTTCAGTGATCAGTTTGTTAGCACAGTTTTCTGGAAATCTGCAATTAGATACTTCATAGCGCAATGAACATTACAGTGACAAAGGAAATATCCACAGATGAAAACTAGAAAGAAGCTTTCTTAGAAACTTCTTGGTGATGTGTGAATTCATCTCACAGAGTTACACTTATGTTTCGTGGAGCAGTCCATTAACACTGTCTTTGAGGAATCTGAGAAGGGCTTCTTTGGATCACATTGAGGCCTACGCTGATAAAGGAAATTTCATCCGTTCAAAACGTGAAAGAAGCTTTCTGAGAAACTTCTTTCTGATCTGTGAGTTCATCTCACAGAGTTACAACCTCTGCCTCAAGAAGCAGTTTGCTAACACTCTTTTCGTGGAATCTGCAAAGTGATATTTGGGAGCCTATTGGGGCCCATGGTGATAAAGGAAATATCCTCACATAATAACTAAAGAGAAGCTTTCTGAGAAACTGCATTGCCAAGTGTGAATGCAACTCACAGAGTTACACGTTTCTCTTCAGTGATCAGTTTGTTAGCACAGTTTTCTGGAAATCTGCAATTAGATACTTCATAGCGCAATGAACATTACAGTGACAAAGGAAATATCCACAGATGAAAACTAGAAAGAAGCTTTCTTAGAAACTTCTTGGTGATGTGTGAATTCATCTCACAGAGTTACACTTATGTTTCGTGGAGCAGTCCATTAACACTGTCTTTGAGGAATCTGAGAAGGGCTTCTTTGGATCACATTGAGGCCTACGCTGATAAAGGAAATTTCATCCGTTCAAAACGTGAAAGAAGCTTTCTGAGAAACTTCTTTCTGATCTGTGAGTTCATCTCACAGAGTTACAACCTCTGCCTCAAGAAGCAGTTTGCTAACACTCTTTTCGTGGAATCTGCAAAGTGATATTTGGGAGCCTATTGGGGCCCATGGTGATAAAGGAAATATCCTCACATAATAACTAAAGAGAAGCTTTCTGAGAAACTGCATTGCCAAGTGTGAATGCAACTCACAGAGTTACACGTTTCTCTTCAGTGATCAGTTTGTTAGCACAGTTTTCTGGAAATCTGCAATTAGATACTTCATAGCGCAATGAACATTACAGTGACAAAGGAAATATCCACAGATGAAAACTAGAAAGAAGCTTTCTTAGAAACTTCTTGGTGATGTGTGAATTCATCTCACAGAGTTACACTTATGTTTCGTGGAGCAGTCCATTAACACTGTCTTTGAGGAATCTGAGAAGGGCTTCTTTGGATCACATTGAGGCCTACGCTGATAAAGGAAATTTCATCCGTTCAAAACGTGAAAGAAGCTTTCTGAGAAACTTCTTTCTGATCTGTGAGTTCATCTCACAGAGTTACAACCTCTGCCTCAAGAAGCAGTTTGCTAACACTCTTTTCGTGGAATCTGCAAAGTGATATTTGGGAGCCTATTGGGGCCCATGGTGATAAAGGAAATATCCTCACATAATAACTAAAGAGAAGCTTTCTGAGAAACTGCATTGCCAAGTGTGAATGCAACTCACAGAGTTACACGTTTCTCTTCAGTGATCAGTTTGTTAGCACAGTTTTCTGGAAATCTGCAATTAGATACTTCATAGCGCAATGAACATTACAGTGACAAAGGAAATATCCACAGATGAAAACTAGAAAGAAGCTTTCTTAGAAACTTCTTGGTGATGTGTGAATTCATCTCACAGAGTTACACTTATGTTTCGTGGAGCAGTCCATTAACACTGTCTTTGAGGAATCTGAGAAGGGCTTCTTTGGATCACATTGAGGCCTACGCTGATAAAGGAAATTTCATCCGTTCAAAACGTGAAAGAAGCTTTCTGAGAAACTTCTTTCTGATCTGTGAGTTCATCTCACAGAGTTACAACCTCTGCCTCAAGAAGCAGTTTGCTAACACTCTTTTCGTGGAATCTGCAAAGTGATATTTGGGAGCCTATTGGGGCCCATGGTGATAAAGGAAATATCCTCACATAATAACTAAAGAGAAGCTTTCTGAGAAACTGCATTGCCAAGTGTGAATGCAACTCACAGAGTTACACGTTTCTCTTCAGTGATCAGTTTGTTAGCACAGTTTTCTGGAAATCTGCAATTAGATACTTCATAGCGCAATGAACATTACAGTGACAAAGGAAATATCCACAGATGAAAACTAGAAAGAAGCTTTCTTAGAAACTTCTTGGTGATGTGTGAATTCATCTCACAGAGTTACACTTATGTTTCGTGGAGCAGTCCATTAACACTGTCTTTGAGGAATCTGAGAAGGGCTTCTTTGGATCACATTGAGGCCTACGCTGATAAAGGAAATTTCATCCGTTCAAAACGTGAAAGAAGCTTTCTGAGAAACTTCTTTCTGATCTGTGAGTTCATCTCACAGAGTTACAACCTCTGCCTCAAGAAGCAGTTTGCTAACACTCTTTTCGTGGAATCTGCAAAGTGATATTTGGGAGCCTATTGGGGCCCATGGTGATAAAGGAAATATCCTCACATAATAACTAAAGAGAAGCTTTCTGAGAAACTGCATTGCCAAGTGTGAATGCAACTCACAGAGTTACACGTTTCTCTTCAGTGATCAGTTTGTTAGCACAGTTTTCTGGAAATCTGCAATTAGATACTTCATAGCGCAATGAACATTACAGTGACAAAGGAAATATCCACAGATGAAAACTAGAAAGAAGCTTTCTTAGAAACTTCTTGGTGATGTGTGAATTCATCTCACAGAGTTACACTTATGTTTCGTGGAGCAGTCCATTAACACTGTCTTTGAGGAATCTGAGAAGGGCTTCTTTGGATCACATTGAGGCCTACGCTGATAAAGGAAATTTCATCCGTTCAAAACGTGAAAGAAGCTTTCTGAGAAACTTCTTTCTGATCTGTGAGTTCATCTCACAGAGTTACAACCTCTGCCTCAAGAAGCAGTTTGCTAACACTCTTTTCGTGGAATCTGCAAAGTGATATTTGGGAGCCTATTGGGGCCCATGGTGATAAAGGAAATATCCTCACATAATAACTAAAGAGAAGCTTTCTGAGAAACTGCATTGCCAAGTGTGAATGCAACTCACAGAGTTACACGTTTCTCTTCAGTGATCAGTTTGTTAGCACAGTTTTCTGGAAATCTGCAATTAGATACTTCATAGCGCAATGAACATTACAGTGACAAAGGAAATATCCACAGATGAAAACTAGAAAGAAGCTTTCTTAGAAACTTCTTGGTGATGTGTGAATTCATCTCACAGAGTTACACTTATGTTTCGTGGAGCAGTCCATTAACACTGTCTTTGAGGAATCTGAGAAGGGCTTCTTTGGATCACATTGAGGCCTACGCTGATAAAGGAAATTTCATCCGTTCAAAACGTGAAAGAAGCTTTCTGAGAAACTTCTTTCTGATCTGTGAGTTCATCTCACAGAGTTACAACCTCTGCCTCAAGAAGCAGTTTGCTAACACTCTTTTCGTGGAATCTGCAAAGTGATATTTGGGAGCCTATTGGGGCCCATGGTGATAAAGGAAATATCCTCACATAATAACTAAAGAGAAGCTTTCTGAGAAACTGCATTGCCAAGTGTGAATGCAACTCACAGAGTTACACGTTTCTCTTCAGTGATCAGTTTGTTAGCACAGTTTTCTGGAAATCTGCAATTAGATACTTCATAGCGCAATGAACATTACAGTGACAAAGGAAATATCCACAGATGAAACTAGAAAGAAGCTTTCTTAGAAACTTCTTGGTGATGTGTGAATTCATCTCACAGAGTTACACTTATGTTTCGTGGAGCAGTCCATTAACACTGTCTTTGAGGAATCTGAGAAGGGCTTCTTTGGATCACATTGAGGCCTACGCTGATAAAGGAAATTTCATCCGTTCAAAACGTGAAAGAAGCTTTCTGAGAAACTTCTTTCTGATCTGTGAGTTCATCTCACAGAGTTACAACCTCTGCCTCAAGAAGCAGTTTGCTAACACTCTTTTCGTGGAATCTGCAAAGTGATATTTGGGAGCCTATTGGGGCCATGGTGATAAAGGAAATATCCTCACATAATAACTAAAGAGAAGCTTTCTGAGAAACTGCATTGCCAATGTGTGAATGCAACTCACAGAGTTACACGTTTCTCTTCAGTGATCAGTTTGTTAGCACAGTTTTCTGGAAATCTGCAATTAGATACTTCATAGCGCAATGAACATTACAGTGACAAAGGAAATATCCACAGATGAAAACTAGAAAGAAGCTTTCTTAGAAACTTCTTGGTGATGTGTGAATTCATCTCACAGAGTTACACTTATGTTTCGTGAGCAGTCCATTAACACTGTCTTTGAGGAATCTGAGAAGGGCTTCTTTGGATCACATTGAGGCCTACGCTGATAAAGGAAATTTCATCCGTTCAAAAACGTGAAAGAAGCTTCTGAGAAACTTCTTTCTGATCTGTGAGTTCATCTCACAGAGTTACAACCTCTGCCTCAAGAAGTAGTTTGCTAACACTCTTTTCATGGAATCCGC
>NW_022143230.1:0-28333 GCF_007565055.1 Rhinopithecus roxellana
ACATTATTCAATATTATTAATGCTCATGCCAAAGAACCTTAAATTAGTTTAGATGTTTTTTTTTAAAAAAAAAGGAGAGTAAAAGGATTACCTTCAGGATAACTTTAAGTTTACATTTTCTTTTTAGAGAGAATATAAGCTATTATGATATTTTTAATGAAAATGTATTTATGCTCATTTTCTCCATATGATATTTTAAAAAATATTTTTATGAGACTGACGTGCTGCCTACTGCACTGAGGCAACTTAAAAATCATTTTTAAAAAGAAGGTAGTATGGGCTAGGTGCGGTGGCTCACACCTGTAATTTGGGAGGCCGAGGTGGGTGGATAACCCAAGGTCAGGAGCTGGAGACCAGCGTGGCCAACATGATGAAACTCCATCTCTACAAAAACACAAAAATTAGCCAGGTGTGGTGGCGGCACCTATAATCCCAGCTACTCAGGAGGCTGAGGCGGGAGAATCGCTTGAACCCAGGAGGCGGAGCTTGCAGTGAGCTGAGATCGCGCCACTGCACTCCAGCCTAGGTGAGAGAGTCAGACTCTGTCCCAAAAAAAAAAAAAAAAAAAAAAAAAAAAAAAAGTTAGAGGGTAGTATAAGGCAAAATTACCCAGGCCATAACATTACAAATATAAATTTTTAATTCTTAATTTATAACCTTAATTTTTCAGGGCAATTTTATATTTTAAAACAATCAGAGACCAGGCGCAGTGGCTCATGCCTGTAATCCCAGCACTTTGGGAGGCCAAGGTGGGTGGATCACGAGGTCAGGAGTTTGGGACCAGCCTGGCCATATGATGAAACCCCGTCTCTATAAAAATGCAAAATTAACTGGGCGTGGTGGCGAGCACCTGTAGTACCAGCTCCTTAGGAGGCTGAGGCAAGAGAATTGCTAGAACCAGGAGGCGGAGGTTGCAGTGAGCTGAGATTGCACCACTGCACTCCAGCCTGGGTGACAGAGCAGACTCCATCTGAAAAAAAAGAAAAAAAAATAGATATATGTAAATGATAATGCGTTTGGAGATCTACAGGCTTAACAATAAAGAGATAGATAAAAGCATATTATCTTGCTACAAATTGCAGCCTGTGATGTGCTATCTTTTTTTTTTTAAGAGACTTGTGGCCGGGTGAGGTGGCTCATACCTTGTAATCCCAGCACTTTGGGAGGCCGAGGCTGGCGGATCACGAGATCAGGAGATTGAGACCATCCTGGCCATTCTGGGTGACAGAGCAGACTCGTCTCAAAAAAAAAAAAAAAAAAAAAAGAGACTTGTGATAAATAAGATGCCTTAAAGTTTACTTGCTCAGGCAGAGGAAAATCAAGAACAACTTCTGTCGAACCACCGTGGTCTGTTGATTTTGGTTAAGGATGTTTTCAGTTCAATTTTGAACACGTGATTGATGTATACCATGAAAGCTTCCTATGTTACAAAATCCACCCCACCTCTCCTCCACCCAGTGTCCTGTCATCTCCAAACCCTGACGCCTATCCCATTTAATGAAACTCATACTCCAGCGATCACGATTCCCACAAATTGGTCATTTCTTTTGTCTTGAGGAAGATTGATAACAGGAGGCAGTAAGACCTTGCTGAGTGTGCCATCATCTTTCTAGTTCTTGGGTTTTCTGGTGATAGTTCAATGGCACTTGGAAGTGAGGGAGGATATAAACCAAACTCTTTATAGTAGTAATTTTTGTAAGTCACATCAATTTCTCAAAACGCCGGGCCGGTGGCTCACGCCTGTAAACCCAACACTTTGGGAGGCAGCAGATCACGAGGTCAGGAGATCGAGACCATCCTGGCTAACATGGTGAAACCCCTCTCTACTAAAAATACAAAAAATTAGCCGGGCTGGCGTGGGCGCCTATAGTCCCAGCTACTCCGGAGGCTGAGGCAGGACTCCACTTTGAAAGAAGTCCTATTGTGGTTAAAATGGTATCCAACAGCATCATGTGCTGCAGAGAAATCTTTTGTGAAAGAAAGAGTTGATCAATGTGCAAACTTAACTGCTGTCTTATTTTAAGAAATTGCCACAGCTAATGCTGTAAACAGATGTGCTGTCATTCAGGCTTTGTTGTTCTTATTTCTAGAGTGTGAACAGAGTAGACTTAGCATAATTCTAAAGGGCCCTCGGATTTTCAGAATGATCAATGAACACTGGCTTGAACTTAAAGTCACCAGCTGCATTAACCCCTAACTAGTGGGTCAGCTTATTTTTTGAAGCTTTGAAGCCAGGGATTGACTTCTCTCTAGCTATGAAAGTCCTAGATGGCATCTTCTTTCTATATAAGGCTGTTTCATCTACACTGAAGGTCTCTTGTTTAGAGTGGCCACCTTCCTCAGTAATCTTAGCTAGATTTTCTTTTTTTTTCTTTTTCTTTTTTTTTCTGAGATGGCGTCTCACTCTGTCACCCAGGCTGGAGTGCAGTGGCACGATCTCGGCTCACTGCAATCTCTTCCTTCTGGGTACAAGCGATTCTCATGCCTCAGCCTCCGAAGTAGCTGGGACTACAGGTGCACATCACCATGCCTGGCTAATTTTTGTAGTTTTAGTAGAGACGGGGTTCCACCATGTTCGCCAGGCTGGTCTCGAACTCCTGACCTCAGGTGATCCACCCCTTGGCTGGGATTACAGGCACAAGCCACAATGCCAGGCCTTAGCAAGACTTTCTGGACAACTTGCTGTTGCGTCTATATCAGCATATGCTGCTTCACTTTGCACTATGTTGTGGAAATGTCTTATTCCTTAAACCTCATGAATCAACCATTGCTAGTTTCATTTTTTTTTTCCCCCTGCAGCATCCTCACCTTTCTCAGCCTTTACAGAGTTCAGGTCTTGCTTTGATTAAGTTTTGGATTAAGAGAATGTTGTGGCTGTTTAATCTTCTATCTAGTCCACTCAAACTTTCTCCATATCAGCAATAAGGCTGTTTAGCCTTCTTATCATTTGTGTGTTCACTGGAGTAGCATTTTCATTTAAAGTGAGAGATAGGCAACCGTTCCTTTCACTTGAACACTTAGAAGCCATTGTAGGATTAATTGACCTAATTTCAATATTGTGTCTCAGAGAATAGGAAGGCCTGAGGAGAGGGAGAGAGACAGGGAACACATATTTGGCTGGGTGTGGTGGCTCATGCCTGTAATCCCAGTGCTTTGGGAGGCCAAAGTGGGTGGATCACTTGAGGCCAGGAGTTCAAGACCAGCCTGGCCAACATGGTGAAACCCTGTCTCTACTAAAAATACAATAATTAGCCAGACGTGGTGGCTCACGCCTGTAATCCCAACTACTCGGGAGGCTGAGGCAAAAGCACTGCTTGAACCCAGGAGACAGAGATTGCTGTGAGCTGAGATTGCGCCACTGCACTCCAGCCTGGGCAACAGAGCGAGACTCTGTCTCAAATAATAATAAGTTTGAGATATTGCAAGAATTTCAAAATGTGACACAGAGACACAATGTTAGCAAAAATGGTGCCAATAAACTTGCAGGGTTGCCACAAACTTTCAATTTGTATTTTTGTGACATAGCTGCAGAGCAATAAACTGACCATGCGACGGCACTGTGGCTCACACGTGCAGTCCCAGCACTTCGGAGGCTAAGGTGGGCAGATCACCTGAGGTCAGGAGTTTGAGACCAGCGTGACCAATATGGTGAAACTCCGTCTCTACTAAAAAATAAAAATTAGCCAGGCATGGTGGTGCCTGTAGTTCAAGCTATTTGGGAGGTTGAGGCAGGAGAATCACTTGAACCAGGGAGTTGGAGGTTGCAGTCAGAAGCCTGCTCATTTATTTTCAAGATTCCTGGGAAAATAAATCTATGTGGTTACATTGAATAGATATTGTATTTGCAAACATGTAATATTAAAGATTGACATTATCAGTATCCTTCATAAAAGCTGATGATGGTAAAGTTATAGACATGATCCCATTCTATACAGGTTAACAAATTTATACCAGTTAAAACAAATTAAAAGTGACCCGTCTGTGTATGTTATTCATTTTTATTTAATTAGCTTTTCCTTTTATAGTCTTTTGGGTGGGGACACTGTCTGCCACCATATATAGAATATGACTGGGGAAATATCCTTGACTCTTCCTTTTCTCTCAGTAAAAGAAAACACTGTTTCTATGCTCTCGACATTTCTGAGAAACGTGTGGGGTTTGTTTGTTTGTTTTCCCCCATAGTAACAACCAATTCTCCAACTCTGCAGACACCAACTGGATGTTGCACAGTTTATTTCAATTCAATTCTGATGCTATCTACCTGGAGTTAGCCTTGTACCCCACAAGTTAAGGGCCTAGTCCCACAAGACTGTCTCCACTTTAGATGCCAATCTCAAGTCCAGGGCTCCTCCAGGACTTCTGATTGATGGCTATAAATTGGGGGTTCCCATGACCTCCTCTGCATGCTTGATAATTTGCTATAATAGCTGTCAAAACTCAGAGAAACACTTTACTTGCTACGACAGGTTTATTATAAAGGATGTCATAAAGGAAACATATGAACACCCCAATGGAAAGGTGCACAGAGTGAGGTCTGGAAGGGTCCCGGGTGCAGGAGCTCCTGTCCCTGTGGAGGGAAGTACCACCCTCTTAGCACATGGATGCATTCACCAACCCAGAAGCTCTCCAAATCTTGTTTTTTAGGGGTTTTGTGGAGGTTCCATTACATTGACATAATTGATTAAATCATTAGCCATTGGGGATTGAGCTCAATCTCCAGATGCCCTCTCCTCCCTGGAGATTGGGGAGTGGGGCTGAAAGCTCTAATCTTCTAACCACATGGTGGCTCCAGCAGCCAGACTCATCTGAAGCTCTGGTACCCCAGTCACCTCATGAGCATAGAAAAGTACACTCATCACTCTGGAGATTCCGTACGGGTCTTAGAAGTTCTTGTGTCAGGAACCACGGACCAAGACCAAATATTATAACGAAAGCTGCTCCTGTCACCCCATCCTTCAGGAAGCTACAAGGGTCTTGGGGGCTCTGTGTCAGGAATTGGGGATAGACACCAAATACTCTTTCTTTCTTTCTTTTTTCCCCCCCCCCCCCCCTTTTTTCTTTCTTTCTTTCTTCTTCTTTCTTTCTCTTTCTTCTTTCTTCTCTTCTTCTTTCTTCTTTCTTTCTTAGATGGAATCTCGCTCGTTGCCCAGGCAGGAGTGCAGCGGCGCGATCTCAGCTCACTGCAAGCTCTGCCTCCTGGGTTCATGCCATTCTCCTGCCTCAGCCTCCCAAGTAGCTGGGACTATAGGCGCCCACCACCAATGCCTGGCTAATTTTTTGTATTTTTAATAGAGACGGGGTTTCACCGTGTTAGCCAGGATAGTCTCGATCTCCTGACCTCGTGATCCACACGCCTTGGCCTCCCAAAGTGCTGGGATTACAGGCATGAGCCACCGCCGCCCGGCCCAAATCATATTTCTTATGTCGCGTTCACTCTTTTAACCCAGTAAAATCTCAAAACTTTCTGATTATAACTCCAAAATAGTTTTCATCTATGTCCCCCAACGCATTGGTCCTATAACCCCTGGTGATCGGGCTTTCACTAACTCTTTCCTGGAATACTCGACCAACCTCTGAGCATGTGTTCATCCTCCACTTTCATCTTCATTGGGTCAGCCTTCCACAAGGCACCTAAGTAACTGATAAGTACTTAACATCGCAATCGGAACCCATTAATGCCACTGCGAAAGGCTTTCTCCTGTTTCACGTCACTCGTAAGATAAAATCCTGGCTCTTTCATGCAGCGAACAGGGCTGGAGTGAGATTAAAGCCCCAGCTCTTTCACACAGCACACTACGGCTGGGGTGCAGTCGCTGCGTTTCGTCTCATTTCTTACCACACTTACAAAAGTAGACGTTTCTGGGTCGGGAGCAGTGGCTCATGTCTGTAATCTTAGCACTTTGGGAGGCCGAGGGCCGGCAGATCACTTGAGGTCCGGAGTTTGAGACCAATCTGGCTAACATAGTGAAACCCCCGTCTCTACTAAAATACAAAAATTAGGCAGATGTGGTGCCAGACGCCTGTAATCCCAGTTACTCGGGAGGCTGAGGCAGGAGAATCACTTGAACCTGGGAGGTAGAGGTTGTAGTGAGCTAGGATTGAGCCACTTCACTCCAGCCTGGGCAGCAGAGTGAGACTCCATCACACACACACACACAGACACACACACACACACACACAGGAATTAATTTTGCTCTACAAGCAACTTCCCTTCTACTTTCTATTCTGGTTCACTAAGAATTATCATGAATGGAAGTTGAATTTTACAAATGAATTTTCTGTGTCTATGCGGACAACCCTATGCTTTTTGTTCTTTAATTTGTTAATGTGGTGAATCACTTTAATCAAAATAAATTTGTTTCACTCTGTCACTCTCAGACTCAGGGGATCCTCCTGCCTCAGAGACTACAGGCATGCGTCAGCACCCCCAGCTTATTTTATTTATTTATTTATTTTTAGACTGAGGATCCCTATGTTGCCCAGGCTGGTCTTGAACTCTGGGGCTCAAGTGATCCTCCCACCTTGGCCTCAAATCGGTTTTCTAATGTTAAGTGAACTTTCAGGTAAACTCAACTTGGTCATGATGTACTTGCTCATTATTGTTTAGGACTCTTTCTTTCTTCCTTTTTCATTCTTTCTTCCTTTTTTTTTTGAGATGGGAGTCTTGCTCTGTCGCCCAGGCTTGAGTGCAGTGGCACAATCTCGGCTCACGGCAACCTCTGCCTCTGGGTTCAAGCAGTTCTCCTGTCTCAGCCTCCTGAGTAGCTAAGATTACAGGCATGCACCACCACGCCCAGCTAATTTTTGTATTTTTTAGTAGAGACGGGGGTTTCACCATATTAATCAGGCTGATCTCGAACTCCTGACCTCAGGTGATCCACCCGCCTTGGCCTCCTAAAGTTCTGGGATTACAGGTGTGAGCCATCACGCCCCACCTCTTCCTTTTTCTTTTAGAGGCAGGGTCTTGCTCTGTCACCCAGCTTGGAGTGCAGTGGGGTGATCATGGCTCACTGCACCTTCAACCTCCTGAGCTCAAGGGATCCTCCCACCTCAGCCTTCCAAGTAGCTGGGACCACAGACATGAGCTGTCGCACTCAGCAATGTTTAGGACTCTTGCGTCCATGTTCGTGGGTAAGACTGACAGACAATTTTCCTGTTTCATACTATCCTTTCTAGTTTTGATGTCAAGATTTTGCTAACCTCAATACATAAGTTAGATGACTTCCAGCATTTTTTTCCCCAGTAGAGTTTGTACAAGACTGGAATTATATATCCCTAAACGCCTGAGAGAACAGTGTCTCCCCCCTCTCTGTACTCTTTTTTCTTTGCAAACAGCTCCCACTACAGCAATGGCCCCCACAGCTCCAACTTCCTCCAGGAGCAGGCTCCAGCCAAAACAGGCTCACTTTCTCGTGGTCTAATAGCACAATCTTGAGTGAGAGAATATGATTAGAGATGTATGCCTGCATCACACAGATAGGAAAGGGTGGGCTGAGCTGCATAACACAAATGAAGATCCTGGCCAGAAAAGTCTACCTTTTTTTTTTTTTTTTTTAGATGGAGTCTCAGTCTGTCACCCAGGCTGGAGTGCAGTGGTGTAATTCCAGCTCATTGCAACCTCCGCCTCCTGGGTTCAAGTGATTCTCCTGCCTCAGCCTCCCGAGTAACTGGGACTACAGGTGCCTGCCACCACGCCCGGCTAATTTTTGTATTTTTAGCAGAGACAGGGTTTCACCATGTTGGCCAGGCTGGTCTCGAACGCCTGACCTCAAGTGATCCACCCGCCTCAACCTCTCAAAGTGCTGGGATTATAGGCGTGAGCCACCGCACCTGGCCGCAAAATTAATTCCTAATGGTGGAAGGTTTAAAACATTTCCTCCCAAGACCAGGATCAAAACAACGTGTGCATTTCCTCCCTTCTATTCAACATCCCTGCTGAAGGTCCTAGCCAGTGAGGAAAAAAATAAAAGGCATGAAGATTAGAAAGGAAAAAACATATTATTTATTGATGATATGATTATATACATAGAAAACCCAAAATAATCCACAGAAAAATTATGAAAATCAATAAGAGAGTTTGGCTACATTGCTGAATACAAAATCAATGCATAATGCCAACTGCATTTTATGCATTAGCGAAAGTAGTGAGAAAATGTTAATTTTGAAAAAGGCACTGTTTGCAGCAGCAGCAAAACTATAGAGTAACAAAGGAGAAAATCTTTCAAAATGAGCAAGTTGTTTATGAAATTTAAAATTTTTATGGGTTGCATTAAGGAAGAGGAAAACAAATGGAAAGCTGTATCGTATTCATAAATGGAAAGACTTAATATCAATTGTTCCTAAATTGATCAATTCATTTTATTTTCTCTTTAGAGATAGGGTTTTGCTAGGTTGCCCAGGTTGGAGTGCAGTGGGGTGATCATGGCCACTACAACCTCGAACCTCTGGGCTCAAGTGATCCTCCTGCCTCAGCTTCCGGAATAGCTGGGACTACTGGCGTGCACCACCACACCTGGCTCTAATCAATTCATTTTAAATCAAGGTCTCAAGAGGTCTCCCCTGCCCCTCCCTGTCTGAAACTTCATAAACCCATCCTAAAATGTGTGAAGAGTAAAAGGTGAAAAGTGGTCTAGAGACTCTTGAAGCAGTGGATTGGTTTAGTGTATAAAAACTTATCATCATAAAGCTATTGTAATAAAGGCAGTTGGGGCCGGGCGCAGTGGCTCATGCCTGTATCCCAGCAATTTGGGAGGCCGGGGTGAGTGGATCATTTGAGGTCATGAGTTCGAGACCAGCCTGGCCAACACGGTGAAACCCCTACCTCTACTAAAAATATAAAAATTAGCTGGGCGTGGTGGCATACACCTGTGATCTCAGCTACTTGGGAGGCTGAGGCAGGAGAATCACTTGAACCCGGGAGGTGGAGGTTGCAGTGAGCAGAGATTGCACCACTGCACTCCAGCCTGGGACAGAGTGAGGCTTTGTCTCAAGAAAAAAAACAAAAAACCAGTAACAGACTAATGAAAATATGGAACATCTATTTGTACCTAAGCAAGGCATTACACATCAATGCAAAAAGGATGGAGAATTCAAGAAATGCTGTTGAATCAATCAGCTATCCAGCAGGAAAAGATAAATTGGATTGCTCCCTTACACATCACAAAACTATTCTAGATTAATTAAAGACAACATTAAACAGCAAAACTATGAAAAAATTCTGAAGATCATTAGGATAATACATTTATGACCTCAAGGTGGGTACCGATTTTTTAAACAAGGCACAAAAAGCACTAAGTATAAAGGAAAATAATCGGTCAGGCGCTGTGGCTCACGCCTGTAATCCCAGCACTTTGGGAGGCTGAGGCAGGTGGATCACTTCAGGTCAGGAGTTCAAGACCAGCCTGGCCAACATGGTGAAACCCCCGTCTCTACTAAAATACAAAAATTGGCCAGGCGTGGTGTCGCATGCCTGTAATCCCAGCTACCTGGGAGGCTGAGGCAGGAGAATTGCTTGAACCCGGGAGGTGAAGGTTGCAATGAGCCGAGATCATGCCACTACACTTCAGCCTGGGTGACAGAGTGAGACTCCATCAAAAAAAAAAAAAAAAAAAAAAAAAGCATATCATATACTGTATACCATACAATTTCATTTTTATGAAGTATGAAATAGGAAAAACTGAAGGAACATGTTACTTAGGGATGTGTATTTATCACATAAAACAAAGGAAAAAGTGGGGAGAGTTAATATGAAACTCAGGAAAGAGGATGAATGGAAGGGGCTTAGAATCACAGTGTTTCTGTGGCTTACTTAGAAACAATGTCTCTAAGGACAGATATGGTGGTTCACGCCTGTAATCCCAGCACTTTGGGAGGCTGAGGCAGGAGGATTGCTTGAGCCTAGGAATTGGAGACCAGCTTGCCCAGGGCAACACAGGCCCCATCTCTACAAAAAATTAACCAGGCATAGTGGCATGCGCCTGTGGTCCCAGCTATTTGGGAGGCTGAGGTGGGAGGATCACTTGAGCTAGGGAGATAGAGGTTGCAGTGAGACGTGTAGCATCACTACACTCCAGCCTGGGTGGCAGAGAAGACCCTGTCAAAAAAAAAAAAAGAAGAAAGAAAGAAAAAAAGAGAGAGAGAGAGGAAGAAGGAAGGAAGGAAGGAAGGAAGGAAGGAAGGAAGGAAGGAGACAAGATATGTAACTCTGTTAGTATTCTAACAGATACTAGAAGTATCTGTTTCTTATGGAAGAGTTATATAGATGGTTATTATCATTTTTTAAAACTGAATATCTATACAATTATATGAAAGAGAGAGAAGGAGAGATGTAAGAATGAGGGGGCCAGAGAGAGAGGAAAAAAGAGAGACAGAGAAAGAAAGAGAGACTTTTCACATGCTGAGCTGCTTTTTTTGTGTGACAGGGTCTGGCTTTGTCACCTGGGCTGGAGTGCAGTGGGATGATCTTGACTCACTGCAACCTCTCCCTCCTAGACTCAAATGATCCTCCTGCCTCAGCCTCCCAGTAGCTGGGACTACAGGTGTGTGCCACCACACCGGCTAATTTTTGTATTTTTTATAGAGATGGGGTCTCACCATGATGCCCAGTCTAGTCTCGAACTCCTGGGCTCAAGCGATCTTCCTGCCTTGGCCTCCCAAAGTGCTGGAATTCCAGGCGTGAGCCCCCCATGCCCGGCCTCAGCGGCATTCTTGTCATGTGACATCCTGGTGTCTTTATGAGAAAATGTACTTCTTTGTTTACTAATCTTATGTGCTGAGTTGTGCCCCAGCACCTCCCTGTCTCCACCCAATTCATCTGTTGAAATCTTAACCCCCCATATCTCAGAATGTGACTATATTTGGAGATACGGTCTTTAAAGGGGTAATTAAGTTAAAATGAGGTCATTGAGGCAGACCCTAATCTAATATGACTGGTGTCCTTATAAGAAGAGATTAGGACACAGACACACACAGAGGGATGACCTTGTGAAGACACAGGGAGGAGACAGTCATTAATTTCTGTGTCACTGTTTCTGTGGTCATAGCCACCCAGTCTGTGGCACTCTGCAATAGCAGCCCTAGCAATCTAACACAAGTAGACTGAGCTCTTTTCTGTGATTTTTCTTTCTTTTCTTCAGAGTTCTTTCTGTTCGCCTGCTGTACACTTTAATCTCCAGTGTTAGCCATTGCTCCTGCTGTCCTCCTGTCTGGTTGACCATCTCCAGCTCATGCCTTCAGAGTCAGCCTTGTGGTTCCACCTACGCGAAAACTTTAAAACTGGGTATCCTGGCCCAGGACTTCCAAGCAATCCCTGTCTGGCATTACAAGGACCACTGCAGATTGCAACCAATCTATTGTGTCTCTCTGTTCCCTAGAGTGTGAGCTCCTTGGGGGGCAGAGAGTGACATTCATCTTTGCAGTCTCAGCAGTTGAGTGCCTGGTGCACAGTAGGTGCTCTGCGCGCTGCTTACTGGGTGCAGGCAACCATACAATGCAGACCTCAGCCAGCGAAGGCAGTTTCAGGTCAGGTGCGGTAGCTCATGCCTGTAATCCTAGCACTTTGGGAGGCCAAGGTGGGTGGATCACCTGAGGTCAGGAGTTCGAGGCCAGCCTGGCCAATATACTGAAATCCTGTCTCCATTAAAAATACAAAAATTAGCTCGGTGTGGTGGCGGGCATCATGTTTCACCATGTTGGTCAGGCTGGTCTCGAATTCCCGACCTCAGGTGATCCGTCCACCTCTGCCTCCCAAAGTGCTGGGATTACAGGTGTGAGCCACCGTACCCAGCTACAGAAAATTTTAAAATTTGCTGGATGTGGTGGTGTGTGCCTGTGGTCCCAGATACTCTAGAGGCTGAGGTGGGAGGATGGCTTGAGGCTACAATGAGGTATGACTGTGCTACTGCACTCCAGCTTGGGCAAAAGAGTACAACCTTTCTCAAAAAAACCACAAAACCTCTCTCTCTCTCTATATATATATGTACATATATGTATTATCGGACAGTAGTATGTGTGTGCAATGCAAATGATTAACAAGGTTGTGAGATAGGCAGTAATATGGGTTCCTTTAGAGTGAGTGGTCAGGGAAGCCTTGTCTGAGGAGCTAACAACTGTGCTGAGACCTAATGACAAGAAGCAGACATGTTGGAAAAATCTTTGGGAAGAACATTCCTGACAGAGGGAATAGAAAGTACAGAGGCTGGCTGGTGGTTGCGGTGGCTCACACCTGTAATCCCAACACTTCGGGAGGCCAAGGCAGGTGGATCAATTGAGGTCAAGAGTTCAAGATCAGCTTGGCCAACATGGTGAAACCCCGTCTCTACTAAAAATGCAAAAAATTAGCTGGGCATGGTGACACGTGCCTGTAGTCCCAGCTACTCGGGAGGCTGAGGGGCAGGAAAATTACTTGAACCTGGGAGGCAGAGGTTGCAGTGAGCTGCAGTGAACCAAGATCCCACCACTGCGCTCCAGCCTGGGCAACAGAGGGAGATTCCATCTTAAAGAAAAAAAAGAAAGAAAGAAAAGAAGGCCAAGCATGGTGGCTCAGACCTGTAATCCCAGCACTTTGGGAGGCCAAGGTGGGCGAATCGCGAGGTCAAGAGATCGAGACCATCCTGGCCAACATGGTGAAACCCCGTCTCTGCTAAAAATACAAAAATTAGCTGGGCATGGTGGCGGGTGCCTGTAATCCCAGATACTCGGAGGCTGAGGCAGGAGAATCACTTGAACCCAGGAGGCAGAGGTTGCAGTAAGCCAAGATCACGCCACTGCACTCCAGCCAGGGCAACAGAGTGAGACTCCGTCTCAAAAAAAAAAAAAAATAGAGGAAGAATGTACAGAGGCCCGAGGGTGAACAGAGGAACAGAAGACCAGCCAGTGCGTCAGGGTGTAGGAGTCGGGAGAGAAGTGGGCGGGGAATAAATGTGGACAAGGCAGGAACCAGAACACACAGGGTCTCCTGGGACCCTACAAAACTTTTATTCTGAGTGTGGTGGAAAGCCACCTACAGGTTTCAGAGGAGAAATGATCAAGATGAAGAGCGTGGTGCTTGCAAAGAACCTGGAGAGAACAGGGCAAATTCAGGGGAAGGTCTGCAGATGGAGTCAATGAACCATGAGGACAGGGGGAAGGGAAGACTTGGTGATTTTCAGGTTTTATGACTTAAGCAGCTGGGGAACAGTGGGGCCATTTACTGAGTTTCAGAAGTCCGAGGGAAGTGAATGGAA
The DNA here is from genome assembly GCF_007565055.1 of Rhinopithecus roxellana. Lineage (NCBI taxonomy): Eukaryota > Metazoa > Chordata > Mammalia > Primates > Cercopithecidae > Rhinopithecus > Rhinopithecus roxellana. Next base: position 13,224 of record NW_022143230.1, read on the forward strand.
TGGGGTATCAGGGAGTCTCTTTTGGCATGTTCCATTTCAAACACCTTTCTGCATCCAGGAGTTGATGTCATGAGCAGACAGAAAGAGGAGCCTGGGATTCAGAGAGAAAGTGGGGGCTAGATAACTATGCCCTTCCCTCTGCCCACAGACCTGTCTCTCTAGCAGAGACAAAGGTGTGGGTGCTGTTTAAGCCCACGTGGCTGTGGGTTATCTAGGCAGCTAGGAGGTATGGAGAAGACAATGGGGCAATGAAGCGCTTCACAAAGTTTTGTTTCTAAATGAGATAATGATAATGATAGCTGGGCATGGGGCTGATCCTTGTGGTACTCCAAAATTTAGTGACTCTTTAGATTCCAGACATCCAGCCACGGTGAAGGAAAATGAGTAGGTAGGAAAAGTAGAAGAAAGATCAAAGAGTATGATATTATGGAAGCCAAGAGACGAAGAGATGCTTCAAGACCGGGGAAATAGGCTGGGTATGGTGGCTCATGCCTGTAATCCTAGCACTTTGGGAGCCCAAGGCAGGCAATCACTTGAGCTTAGGAGTTCGAGATCAGCCTGGCCAACATGGCAAAACCCCATCTCTACTAAAAATACAAAAATTAAAAAGAAAAAAAGTACAAACATTAGCCAGGTGTGGTGGCACCTGCCTGTAATCCAGCTACTCAGGAGACTGACGCAGGAGAATCATTTGAACCTGGGTAGCGCAGGTTACAGTGAGCTGAGATCGTGCCACTGCCACTTCAACCTGGGCAACAGAGTGAGACCCTGTCTCAAAAAATAAAATAAATAAATAGGAGAAATAAAGAGTAACAGAAAAAATGGGAGCGTTTTTCTCCCATTGGAGATGGGAAGGTGAAGGGAAGGTGTTTGGTATTTTTGTTGTTGTTCATTCAATCCATGAGATTTTAGAACTTGTTTGTATACTGATGGGAATAATTCAATAGAGTGAAATGTTGGCCGGGAGCGGTGATTCACACCTAAATCCCAACACTTTGGGAGGCTGAGGTGGGCAGATCGCTTGAGACCAGGAGTTTGGGAGCAGCCTGACCAACATGATGAAACACCATTTCTACTAAAAATACAAAAATTAGCCTTGGTGGTGGATACTTGTAATCCCACCTACTCAGGAGGCTGAAGCATGAGAATCACTTGAACCTGGAAGGTGGAGGCTGCAGTGAGCTGAGACTGCACCACTGCACTCCAGCCTGGGCGACAGAGCAAGACTCTGTCTCAAAAAAAAAAAAAGAGAGAGAGAGAGAGAGACAGTGAAATGTTGAAGAAAAATTTGGGGACTAAAATTCTTGAGACAAGAGGAGATAAGAGGCTGGGGCACGACGGCTCATCCATATAATCCCAACACTTTGGGAGGCTGAGGCAGGAGGATTCTTGGGCCCAGGAGTTTGAGACTAGCCTGGGCAACATAATGAGACCGCATCTCTACAAAAAATACAAAAAGGCCGGGCACGGCGGCTCACGCCTGTAATCCCAGCACCTTTGGGAGGCTGAGGTGGACTAATCACCTGAGGTTGGGGAGTTCAAGACCAGCCTGACTAACATGGAGAAGCCCCTGTCTCTACTAAAAATACAAAATTTGTTGGGCATGGTGGCGCATGCGTGTAATCCCAGCTACTTGGAGGCTGAGGCAGGAGAATCACTTGGACCTGGGAGGTGGAGGTTGTGGTGAGCCGAGATTGCACCATTGTACTCCAGCCTGGACAACAAGAGCAAAACTCTGTGTCCAAAAACAAAACAAAAAAAGCCAGGCATGGTGGCACCTACCTGTAGTCCTAGCTACTCAGGAGGCTGAGGTGGGAGGATCGCTTGAGCCCAAGAGGTCAAGGCTTCAGTGAGCTATGATCATACCACTGCATTCCAGACTGGGTACAGCAAGACTTTGTCCCCCCATGCACCGCCCCCAACAAAAGTGATAAGAAACATAGAATTTGGGTTACTGTCAACAGATTGCTGCCAAAATTTTATTTTGAAAAAAATCAAGGTTCTTCTATAACTCTGGAATGCAGAATACATATTATTTTAAAAAGTGACAGTGACCATGGTGCAATAATAGAAAGTGCTTAACAAAAATGGTTATAAGTCAGGTACTCTGCTGCTTTATTTACTTTATCACTCAGACAACACCCAGACTAAAAGAAATTACTATTTTTACAGATTCATATGAATGAGGACGTTGAGCCTTAGAGCATCTAATTTGCTCACGATTAACAGTTAAGAGATCTAGGATCTCTATTCGGACGGTGGGTGCCAAGGTGCTTCGATTGCCCAATGATGTGCAGACTCAGGTTTCGCAAACCCCCATTCCAATGCCTCTCCACCCTGTTTCCCACAACCCCACAGGCCCTGGGCTCCTACCAGAGAACCTCTTGGCTATGTTGCATCTGATGTTGCCAAGATACTAGTCACCTGTCACACGGTTCTGTTTAGAAGCTGCTTCATTTTTTTCCCCATTTGAAATTATTAAATTTTTTCTCCTTTGACTAAAATAGTCCATTGTTAATGCAAGCACTATTTTCTCATACCAACCATTGCCTGAAAACAAAAAGTCTCCTGGGAATAGATGTGATCTGTTCAGGACAAGTTCTAGCAAGCTGTGTTTAAAGTTTTTATATTTTCTGAAGACTCTTTATTTGGAGTTCATAAATAACTGTGTGTGTTTGTATTGCAATCTGCTTGAGAACAAGAAATGTGTGGGGTTTTTTTTTTACTACATTTTATTTCCTTTGTAATTCTGTAAAAGCTTGATATGTAGAAAAGATGCTCAATAGTGGAATTAGTGCCTTGGTGATGGGAATGTTTATGGAAAGCTAAGACTGCTACTGAGTTTCCTCCTATCTAGGTCATGAAGAGCTCCAGGGAATGAGAACTTTACTGGCTTGGACCCTTGATTGAAAAAGCCTTCCTTCCATTTTTAACATCATCCTGGAGAATGAGCCATTGCTAAGCTTTAAAAGATCTGCTATGCTTTGAGCATGTATGCCACGTAAGAGGCCCTTATTATCGGAGGATAAAAAGCCACTTTCAGCTGGGCACAGTGGCTCACGCCTGTAATCCCAGTACTTTGGGAGGCCGAGGTGGGTGGATCACCTGAGGTCAGGAGTTTCAGACAAGCCTGACCAATATGGTGAAACCCCTCTACTAAAAATACAAAAAATTAGCCAGGCATGGTGCCTTGCACCTGTAGTCCCAGCTACTCGGGAGGCTGAGATAGGAGAATTGCTTGAACCCAAGCGGAGGTTGCAGTGAGCTAAGATTGTCCCTGTACTCCAGCCTGGGTGACAGAGCAAAACTCCATCTCAAAAAAAAAAAAAAAAAGACACTTTCCTGGAATCCACTTCCAATGGGGAATAAAATTTTATATGAATTTACTTTTTAAATATTTGATTGAAATGTATCTAGAAAAATGAAACGAAAATGTGAGAAACTTTAAAATTTGTGTTTAGGAAGAGTTGTTATACCATATTATAAATGAACTAAGTCTTTTTCTTTTCTTCCTGTCACCCAGGCTAGAGTGCACTGGCGTGATCTTGGCTCACTGCAGCCTCAAAGTCCCAGGCTCCTAGGGGATCCTACCACCTCAGCTCCTGAGTGGCTGGGACTACAAGCCTGTGCCACCATGCCTGGCCAATTTTTGTTTTTGTTTGTATTTTTGCTTGGTAGGGATAGGGTTTCACAGTGTTGCCCAGGCTGATCTCAAACTCCTGGCCTCAAGCAATCCAATTGCCTTGGCCTCCCAAAGTGCTGGGATTATAGGCATGAGCCATGGCATCTGGCCTGAACTATGTCTTTTTTTCCCCATGGATAATGCTTGATTTATTAGTATTAAAAAACAGTTCTCATGTACAAAACAAGCTGATTTTTGAGGGTTAAAAGCACTCTTTAAAAATTTAAATAAAAGTGGCCGGGCGCAGTGGCTCAAGCCTGTAATCCCAGCACTTTGGGAGGCCGAGGCGGGCGGATCATGAGGTCAGGAGATCGAGACCATCCTGGCTAACCCGGTGAAACCCCGTCTCTACTAAAAAATACAAAAACCTAGTCGGGCGAGGTGGCGGGCGCCTGTAGTCCCAGCTACTCGGGAGGCTGAGGCAGGAGAATGGCGTAAACCCGGGAGGCGGAGCTTGCAGTGAGCTGAGATCCGGCCACTGCACTCCAGCCTGGGTGACAGAGCGAGACTCTGTCTCAAAAAAAAAAAAAAAAAAAAAAAAAAAAAATTTAAATAAAAGTTAAAGCATGGATTACATGGGGTTGTTTCTCCTGGAAGCACTTAAGTGAATGAATATGCTACAATGAATATATCAAACACACAAGAGGGCAATGGACAGGAACTTGGACTACACAGCCCCTTGTCACAGCTGCTGCTGCTGCTTCTGCTGCTGCTGCTGCTTCTTTCTCCTCCTCTGCCTCCTTCTTCTTCCTCGACTTCCTCTTCTTCTTCTTCTTCTTTTTTTTTTTTTTTTTTGAGATGGAGTCTTACTCTGTTGCCCAGGCTGGAGTGCAGTGGTGCCATTTCGGCTTACTGCAACCACTGCCTCCTGGGTTCAAGCGATTCTCCTGTCTCACCCTCCCGAGTAGCTGGGATTACAGGCACACAACACCATGCCCAGCTAATTTTTTGTAGTTGTCGTAGAGACAGGATTTCACCACGTTGGTCAGGCTGGTCTCGATCTCCTCACCTCAAATGATCTGCCCACCTCAGCCTCCAAAGTGCTGGGATTACAGGTGTGAGCCACCACACCCAGCCACCTTGTCATAGCTTCCGACCCAGCAGATGTTAACTGTGGATGGTACATGCCCATATTTGAAAGCAGAAGTGAATTACTGCTAAAGCCAGGGGTGCACAATGTGGAGACAATTCACTTGCATGTTGGAATACCAACAAAACCATAACATGGAGTTGTGACTCTCAGGTGACAGATGAAAGTTTGCTGGACGTTACAATGTAAACGTCACGACCCATCAGTGCCCAACACTGATTCAGTCTCCACAGGCACTGCAGCGGCCTCAGAGCAGAAGGCACAGGATACCAAGGCAGCAACCCGTGGCCTCAACATGGAGGACCTGAGGCCACTACCTTTAACCAAGCTATGGTGCAGAAAAGGCAGGCCCGCAGAAAGCCATCCAAAGCACTGGTGGTGTTGTTCAGGCACACCTCTAATTGGGTTCCAGTTCCTGGAGGGTAGGTATGGGGAAGGCTTGTCCCCAGCACTAGGCTTTGCTTGTCATCTGTGCCGAAGGTGTTTGGGGATCAAAAGTCTAAGCAGCACTTATTAGTGTGCACAAATCAGAAAAGAAAATGTAAAATGCACACGTTTTGTTATTTTAGGACCATAATTAAAAATGAAGAAAAGGCTGGGCATGGTAGCTCATGCCTGTAATCCCAGCACTTTGGAAGGTGAAGTGGGCAAATTACTTGAGGTCAGGAGTTTGAGACCAGCCTGGTCAACATGGTGAAACCGTGTCTCTAAAAAATACAAAAATTGACCAGGCTGGTGGCTCATGCCTGTAATTCCAGCACCTTGGGAGGCCAAGGCGGTGGATCACCTGAGGTCGGAAGTTCGAGACCAGCCTGACCAACATAGAGAAACCCCATCCCAAAAATACAAAACTAGCTGGGTGTGGTGGCACATGCCTGTAATCCCAGCTACTCGGAGACTGAGGAGGGGAATCACTTGAACCTGGGAGGACGAGGTTTCGGTGAGCTGAGATTGCTCCATTGCACTCCAGCTTGGGCAATAAGAGCGAAACTCCATGTCAAAAAAAAAAAAAAAAAAAAAAAAAATTAGCCAGTCGTGGTGGTAAGCACCTGTAATCCAGCTACTGGGAGGCTGAGGCAGGAGGATCGCTTGAACCTGGGAGGTGGAGATTGCAGTGAGTCAAAATCTTGCCACTGCACACCAGCCTGGGCAATAGAGGAGATTCCATCTCGAAAAAAAATAAAAATAAGATAGAAAATAAAAATGAACAGTAGTCTCACATAAAAAGAGGTTTATTTAGATGTAAAGACTAAGTCTTGAAATAAACCAAAAATGCATGATTGGAGAGGGGAGGAACTTTTCTGACACAACTGTACATTTGGGTTTTGCTTCCTGGTTGATTTTACAATCTTATAAAAAGAATCGTTTTTACAAAAATATCCCCTAGCTTGATTCATTTTCCCAAGGGCCTTTTTTAATCCTTTGATGTTTAAACTATTCTTTGAAGCACCTATCTTGCATCGTGCTTGCAAATGTTCTCTTCAATTTTAAACAGTCTACACTGATAGATCCTCCCTGCGCAACGGCTCTGCCTGTGATGACAGCAGCTATCCAACGTCGTTTCCATGAAAACCCCCCTATTTCAGGAGATTGCAATTTCACTCCGTGCATATTTGCACCGGATGTTTACAACCTCTGACAATCAGATGGTTAATGAATTACTATCACATTGATGAGCCGCGTCGGATAGAGCAAGAAATGGTCATGAAAGCGCTTTGTCAGTTCTTCTCTTCCCTAAGGTATGCATTTTGGAGCTAAGATAATAACTTTGCTCACGTCTCTTTGTAGTGGAGCGGAAGTAGGGGAAGAAAGACAGGAAAGAATGGGGATGATTTGGAGAGAGTGTTTGCTCTTGCTTCCTTTCTGCTGCATCTCATTCAGGCTTCTTGCTGCTTCATATTTCTTTGAATAGCACCCACCTTCCCCCTTCAATGGTAACCGCAATTATTAACATTTCCTACTCATCTTCTCTTCCCCTCAACCTCAAGCATTGGGGGGGAAAGAAAGGAAAAGTGGAAGAGCCTGAAGAATAGAAGTGCTTTTCCAAGATGCATTTGGACCATGCAACAATGATGAGCTGGACCCAGGGCCTGGAAAAGGCAGGAGGGTTGCACTTTTACTCCCCACCCCGTTATTATTATTACTATTATTTTAATTTAATTTAATTTTTTTTTTTTTTTTTTTTTTTGAGGCAGAGTCTTGCTCTCTCACCCGGGCTGGAGTTCAGTGGCGTGATCTCAGCTCACCACAATCTCTGCCTCCCGGGTTCAAGCAATTCTGCCTCAGCCTCCCCAGTAGCTGGGATTACAGGCGCCTGCCACCACAGCCAGCTAATTTTTGTATTTTTGGTAGAGATGGGATTTCACCATATTGGCCAGGCTGCTCTCGGACTCCTGATCTTGTGATCTGCCCGCCTCAGCCTCCCAAAGTGCTGGGATTACAGGTGTGAGCCACAGGGCCTATTTTGTTTTTTTGAGACAGAGTCTTGCTCTGTTGCCCAGGCTGGAGTGCAGTGGCACAATCTTGGCTCACTACAACCTTCACCTCCTGGGTTCAAGTGATTCTCCTGCCTCAGCCTCCTGAGTAACCGGGATTACAGGCCCCTGCCACCACACCTGGCTTATTTTTGTATTTTTAGTAGAGAGATTTCACTGTTGCCCAGGCTGGTCTCAAACTCCTGACCTCAGTTGGTTCACCCACCTCAATCTCCCAAAGTGCTGGGACTACAGGCATGAGCCAGGGTGTCACTGTGTGGAGCAGCTACCGTAATCACAGCCCTTCAGGCAATGCTGCCATACTACCCCAGCCTCTGCCCCTCCACCCACCACCCACCACCGGCCACTACCCATCACTGCTGCCCAACCCAGGCCTATAGCTATCATCTTCCTTGCTGCTGCAAGGCCAAAACCTACGTTAAATAACCATTCTCTTCCACAAGCAGTTTTAAATCACAACAGAATTTCTTTACATTTACAGGGCCTGTGTTCTCCAGGGTAATTATAACACTGTGTTCATTAGGTGGATCTGTTTGTACTGACATGCAAAGATGTCCAAGATATAAGTGGAAAACATTGAATTGCAAAACTTTCTTCGTAATATAACATTTTATTTAAAAATATATTTACATATATATTAATACATGGAACTGTCTGTTAAAATGTAACTTTCTACTGCATGATTAGGGTCTGATATCAGATATTAAATGGAGTGTGACACAGCCCACCTTGGAGGCATCTTCAAAGTAAATACTGAAAACTGGTTCTGCGACTGTTTATCTTACCCCCCCCCGCCCCCCGGCTTTTTTCTTGAGACAGAGTCTTGCTCTGTCACCCAGGCTGGAGTGCAGTGGCGTGACCTCGGCTCACCGCAACCTCTGCCTCCCGGGTTCAAGTGATTCTCCTGCCTCAGCCTCCCCAAGTAGCTGGGATTAAAGGCACAAGCCACCATGCCCAGCTAATTTTTTTGTATTTTTAGTAGATATGGGGTTTCACCATGTTGGCCAGGCTGGTCTCAAACTCCTGACCTCAGGTGATCTGCCTGCCTCGGCCTCCCAAAGTGCTGAGCTTATAGGCATGAGCCACCAAGCCTGGCCCCTTCTCTTCTCCATACCCCTTGACTTTGCCAATAAGCAAGAGGGAAAGAGGATAAAAGAGAAAGAAGACCAGACTACACCACCTTCAGGAAAGGAAACTCTTGTCTTTGAGTCAAAGCTGAATTGATGAATGAAATCTCAAACCTAATTTCTGATTTGACACTATATTTTGTGATTACAGGACAGTCTTCTGAGTAAGAAAATTGAGGGGACTGCCAAATTTCCAGTCAGCAGGAGAGGAAAGGTTCCCCACTGAATAAACTTTTTTTTTTTTTTTTTTGAGATCTGAGAGTCTCATTCTGTTGCCCAGGCTAGAGTGCAATGGTGAGATCTTGGCTCACTGCAACCTCCACCTCCTGGGTTCAAGCGATTCTCCTGCCTCAGCCTCCCAAGTAGCTCGGACTACAGGCACGCGCCACCATGCCTGGCTAATTTTTATATTTTTAGTAGACATGGGGTTTCACCACGTTGTCTAGGCTGGTCTCCAACTCCCAACCTCAGGTGATCCACCCACCTCGGTCTCCCAAAGTGCTGGGATTACAAACATGAGCCACTGGTTCCAGCCTCCACTGAATAAACTTTAAAAAGGCAGAGAGAAACAAAAATAAAGTGGAATTTTTATGACATTTCCCTGTTGGGCTTAATGGAGAGACTAGGTTCATAGACAGAGGAAGATGTCTGGAAACAGGATGTAGCAAACTCCAGATATCTCTTGTGGGGAGTTGGGGGGAATGGGTGTTACTCACTTTTTCTCCTATTTACATTATGTCTGAATTGTGTTAAGAGAGCATGTTTACTTTTGTAATCAGAAAAACCATAATGATAAACATGCACCTCTAAAATATTAGTGGAGAAAATCACTGCCCTTGATGTTTCAAAGACATTTGTAAAATATTAGAAAGACGGCAAGCTGAAAAATGAAATAGGAACCATAATCACTGACATCTATAGAATGTATTACAATTTAACAAAACATTTTCATTTAAGAACCTTATTTGAGGCCGGGCGCGGTGGCTCAAGCCTGTAATCCCAGCACTTTGGGAGGCCGAGACGGGCGAATCACGAGGTCAGGAGATCGAGACCATCCTGGCTAACACGGTGAAACCCCGTCTCTACTAAAAACTACAAAAAACTAGCCGGGCGAGGTGGCGGGCGCCTGTAGTCTCAGCTACTCTGGAGGCTGAGGCAGGAGAATGGCGTAAACCCGGGAGACGGAGCTTGCAGTGAGCTGAGATCCGGCCACTGCACTCCAGCCCGGGTGACAGAGCGAGACTCCGTCTCAAAAAAAAAAAAAAAAAAAAAAAAAAAAACCTTATTTGAGGTCAAGCCTGCTGGCTCATGTTTGTAGTCCCAGCACTTTTGGGAGGTTGAGGTGGGAAGATCACTTGAGCCCAAGAGCTTAAGACCAGCCTGGGCAACATAGTGAGACCCTCTCTCTACAAAAAGTTAAAAAAATTATCTGGGTGTGGTGGCATGCACTTGCAGTCCCAGCTACTTGGGAGACTGAGATAGGAACGATTGCTTGAGCCCGGGAGGTGAAGGCTGCAGTGAGCCATGATCACGCCACTGCACTCCAGCCTGGGTGACAGAGCAAAACCCTGTTTCAAAAAAAAAAAACAAAAACAAAACAAAAAGGAAACACCTCATTTGATTGTTACAGCAACCCTGGAGTTATGCACTTGAGTTTTTCACATTGTACAGATGTAGAAACAGAGTGTCATAATTATTGGTTACCTATTGTGGCCAACCACATTGCCAGTGGAGAGAAGGTTCAAATTCAGGTCTTCTGGGTTTAAATCTCGTATTCTTTCCATTTCACAATACAGAGTGCTGTTCTACAATGATATTTATTTGCCAGAAAATGTTCTCCCAGCCCACTCTCAATGGATGCACAACATTCCCTAGTGCACATGATGTAATAAAGCCATACCATTACAGTCTGCAATAGCAGTGTTCTTCTGAACTATATTCCACATTCACCTCTAAACTGTGGAATCTTTACATATTTAACACCGTTTTCCTCATCTTAAAACTGATACTCCTAAAACAGGTGTGGTGGCTCACACCTGTAATCCCAGCACTTTGGGAGGTCGAGGTGGGTGGATCACCTGAGGTCACGAGTTCGAGGCCAGCCTGGCCAACATGGTGAAACCCCGTCTCTACTAAAAATACAAAAATTAGCCAGGCGTGGTGGTGTGCATCTGTAATCCCAATTACTCTGGAGGCTGAGGCATGAGAATCACTCGAACCCAGGAGGCGAAAGTTGCAGTGAGCTGAGATCATGCCACTGCATGCACTCCAGCCTGGGCAATAGAGCAAGACTTCATCTAAAACAAAAAAACAAAACCGAACAAACAAACAAAAAACCTGATACTCCTACTGAGTTCCATACCTGTCAATGACCCTATAATTTTCCTATTATCACAGTATTAAACTTTAGTTATCTTTGCTCTCTTCTTCCATTTTATTCTATATCTGGTCATTTTACAGTTGTGTGTGTGTGTGTGTGTGTGTGTGTGTGTTGTTGTTTTGAGACAGTTTCACTCTGCCGCCCAGGCTAGCGTGCAGTGGCTTGATCTCTGCTGTAGTGGTGAAGGAGGCGCTGCAGTCCAGGGACCTGAACTTCTCCCACCCAAGCCTGCCTACTGCACACTACGCCCTGCCTCCAGGTATACTCACCTTGCTTCTGGTCACCTGTGAAGCTGGACACTCACCCTAGAAATGTGGCCAGTCACAACAGCCCAGTCACACCACCATTAACATCTCATGCTACTGAATCTGAATAGGTGGAGTCCAGTTTGTATCTAGACCCTTATCTGCAGAAGAGCCTGGGAAACGAGCATTAGCCTTCCAGCCTCTGCAGCACAGGAAGACATGTTAGGAGAGCACTGAGACGCTCATTGCCAATTAACCACATCCACCTTGTTGATGCAGTTTCTTTTTTAAATTTTTATTTATTATTTTTCTGAGACAGGTTCTTGCTCTGTCGCCTAGGCTGGAGTGTAGTGGAGCTATCTCAACTCACTGCAGCCTCGACCTACTGAGCTCAGGTGAGCCTCCCACCTTAGCCTCCTGAGTACTGGGACTATAGGCACACGCCACCCACTCGGTTAATTTTTGTTTTTTGTAGAGATGGGGTTTTGCCATGTTGCCCGGGCTGGTTTCTAACTCCTGAGCTCATGCAATCCTCCTGCCTTGGCCTTCTGAAATGCTGGGATTACAGGTGTGAGCAACCATGCCCAGCCTGCAGTCTTTTTGATTCTTTCTTAGAGGAACTCCTCAATCTGTTGGTAATCCATTTCCACCCTGCCCCACAGAGGTTTCTAGTCTTTGTTCCCATAATAAACTACATATTGTATTACAGTGGCCTATGTATATCAATCTCCAGGCCCCTCCTTGCAAGAAGAGAACATCCTTGAGGGCAGATACTAAATCTTATCTTTTTATCACCATTAGTTAACATAGTGCTTGACAAAATACTAATTGCCCAGTAAAAGTTGAATGAATCAATGAATTTTCTGCAGAAGACTGGAAGATCTACAAGGATGCCTTGGAGGCATGTGAAATAGGGGTTGTGCTGCAGTGGAAAACAGGCTTAAAGGCACCAGGATCCAGGGTTAGCACCAGGTATTCAGAGAGAGGGGAAGTGTGGCCTCAGGGCCACAACTTACAGACCCCAACTTATTTCTGACTCTGGGCAGCTTTAGGACCCTGGGAAAATTTACTTAGGAGGAAACATGGCGCCCTGGTCTCTAACTGTGGCCAGTGAAGTGGGTGAAAAGCTTGGGGTTCACCCTGGAGCTTGGGGAGCAGAAGGATGTCCCAGCTTGGGGCAGGAGGGATATGCCACAGCAACGCAGCAGAGAATGTGGCAGTGGCCATGCCAAAGAGGGCAGCAGAGTGAGCTGGAGGCCCCAGCAGCTCGGGGAGGGGAGCAGCTGTCCATTCAGGGGGAGCCCTGATATCTCCAGCTTTAGCTGCAGGGGGCGGGGCACTCCCCACCTCAGAGTGTCTGCTTGTTACCATTCTGCCAGGATGGTGAATTGGATGCCACTTTAGCTGATGTGAATCTTTTCCAAGGCACTTTCACGGTCCCAGTCTTGTACTCCAAATCCTTCAAAGACCCCTATCTGAATAAACAGAGTAATTTGTGCACAAAAGGCCCACCACTATCAGGTTCCCAGATACATTTTTTTTTTGAGACAGAATCTCACTCTGTGCCCAGATTGGGGCTCGTTGCGATCTCTGCCTCCAGGGTTCAAGTAATTCTCATGCCTCAGCCTTCCGAGTAGCTGGATTACAGGCATGCGCCAGCACACCCGACTAATTTTTGTATTTTTTAAGTAGCGACTGGGTTTCACCATGTTGGCCAGACTGGTCTCAAACTCCTGGGCTCAAGTCATCTGCCCACCTCAGCCTCCCAAGGTGCTAGGATGACAGGCGTAAGCCACCGTGCCTTGCCCCATAATATACTTTTCACCCTTTCCCTCCGGCCACTCACTTCCAAGAATCCTCCAATTCCACAAAGCTTGTTGGCCACCAGTGCTCCTGTTCCTGCTTCCTGCACTTGCTCCTTGGGACACCCTGCCTGAATTACCCTCAGCACCAGCCTTAGGATGCAGGGAAGAAAAGCTATTGTTCTCAGCTCCACACCATCGCTGGGCTCATGAGGATCCACAGCAGCAAAGGGAGGTTGTGCTGGCAGGCACACATGCACACACACACACGTGTGCACTCACATATACACAGACACGTGCAGACACTAGCGTATCCAAAGCAAAGAGGGCCACACTCTCCACTTTCATGGCCACCTCATACATTGCATTCAGTGTTCACTTTAAAGCTTTTGAGATACTTTCCTCTGCACTAAATGTTCTCTTGACATTCATTTTAACCTGATTTCAATTACATAAAACTAGAGGGGACCATGTAATTCACTTGCCAGTATTTAGGCCCCACATCACACTAGGAATGACCGAAAGTTCAATCATCCATTACATAATTTATTCAACCCATGAATTAAGAACTTTTTATGGGCCGGGTGAGGTGGCTCATGCCTGTAATCCCAGCACTTTGGGAGGCCGAGGTGGGCGAATCCCCTGAGGTCAGGAGTTTGAGACCAGCCTGACCAACATGGAGAAACCCTGCCTCTACTAAAAACACAAAATTAGCAGGGCGTGGTGGTACATGCCTGTAATCTCAGCTACTTGGGAGGCTGAGGCAGGAGAATCATTTGAACCGGGAGTGGAGGTTGCAGTGAGCCAAGATCACCATTGCACTCCAGCCTAGGCAATAAGAGTGAAACTCCATCTCAAAGAAAAAATTTATGTACTGATTTCTAGTGTCTCACATTGAATACATTATAATACCTTGGCTCTAACTGGTAGACAAGTTTGAGACAAGTAGTGGCTCTCAAATTTCACTGTGTATTAGAGTAACCAGGAGGTCATCCTAAAATATAGATGACCAGGCCAGGCACGATGGCTCATGTTTGTAATCACAGCATTTTGGGAAGCCATGGCAGGATGATGGCTTGAGGCCAAGAGTTCAAGACCAGAAAGGTAACATAGTGAGATCCTCGTCTTTTTCTTTTTTTCTGTTTTTTGTTTTGTTTTGTTTGTGTTTTGTTTTTTGAGATGGAGTCTTCCTCTGTCACCAGGCTGGAGTGCAGTGGTGTAATCTCAGCTCACTACAACCTCTGCCTCCCAGGTTCAAGTGATTCTCATGCGTCAGCCTCCTGAGTTGCTGGAACTACAGGCGTGCCACCACGCCCAGCTAATTTTTTTGTATTTTTAGTAGAGACGGGGTTTCACCAATGTTGGCCAGGATGGTCTCGATCTCTTGACTTTATGATCCACCTGCCTCAGCCTCCCAAAATGCTGAGATTATACGCGTGGGCCACCTCACCTGGCCTAGATCCCCATCTTTAAAATAACTAACTAACTAACTAACTAACTAACTAACTAACTAACTAAATAAATAAATAAAAAGAAAGGCTGGATGCAGTGGCTCACACCTGTAATTCCAGCACTTTGGGAGGTTGAGGCAGGAGGACCACCTCACAACCAGCCAGGACAACATAGGAAGACCATATCTCTACAAAATAAAATTTTAAAAATTATCTGTGCATAGTGGAACACACCTGAAGTCCTAGCTACTTGGGAGGCTGAGGCAGGAGGATTGCTTGAAGCCAGGAGTTGAGGCTGCAGTGAGCTATGATTGCGACACTGCACTCTAAGCTTGGGGTAAGAGCATGCCTGCAAAAACAACACATAACAACGACAACAAAGAAAGATTTCTGGGTTCCGGATCTACCTCTGCAGATTCACTGCCTTGTGTTCCATCCAAGTAAACCTCCCCAGCTGGAACAAGCATGTTGCCTCTGCCACGACACTGAGCGAATGAAATTCCAAAACACCACAGAGAGTTTTTGAAATTGAACTCCCATCTTAACAGAGTAACTTGACAGAGGAGGGAGGGATGAGTCAGCCATTTAAAATCAGGTACAGGGGATTACTGGGGCTGGATGTGCACTGGTACAGCATACCAGAATTATTACAAAGAATGTCAGGGGCCCCGGGCCCCGGGCCTCATCTGAAGCAGCCTCAAAGCCACTCACCTCCTCTGACACCCGTAGTCTGGCTCTGGAGAACCTATTGGGAAGAGAACTTTCCTGCTCCAGGTAAGTTAGAGGCATTGCTGGAGAGGCTTGAGGCTGGAAACCCAGATAGGGCCAATCAGTCCTA
>NW_022143231.1:0-917 GCF_007565055.1 Rhinopithecus roxellana
AAACAGTAATTGATATCTTCTTTGAGAAATGTCTGTTCATATCCTTTCCCCACTTTTTGATGAGGTTGTTTGTTTTTTTCTCGTATATTTGTTTGAGTTCTTTGTAGATTCTGGATATTAGCCCTTTGTCAGATGAGTAGGTTGCAAAAATTTTCTCCCATTCTGTAGGTTGCCTGTTCACTCTGATGGTAGTTTCTTTTGCTGTGCAAAAGCTCTTTAGTTTAATTAGATCCCATTTGTCAATTTTGGCTTTTGCTGCCGTTGCTTTTGGTGTTTTAGACATGAAGTCCTTGCCCATGCCTATGTCCTGAATGGTACTACCTAGATTTTCTTCTAGGGTTTTTATGGTATTAGGTCTAACATTTAAGTCTCTAATCCATCTTGAATTAATCTTCGTATAAGGGGTAAGGAAAGGATCCAGTTTCAGCTTTCTACTTATGGCTAGCCAATTTTCCCAGCACCATTGATTAAATAGGGAATCCTTTCCCCATTTCTTGTTTCTCTCAGGTTTGTCAAAGATCAGATGGCTGTACATGTGCGGTATTATTTCTGAGGACTCTGTTCTGTTCCATTGGTCTACAGCTCTGTTTTGGTACCAGTACCATGCTGTTTTGGTTACTGTAGCCTTGTAGTATAGTTTGAAGTCAGGTAGCGTGACGCCTCCAGCTTTGTCCTTTTGACTTAGGATTGTCTTGGCAATGCGGGCTCTTTTTTGGTTCCATATGAACTTTAAAGCAGTTTTTTCCAATTCTGTGAAGAAACTCATTGGTAGCTTGATGGGGATGGCATTGAATCTATAAATAAACTTGGGCAGTATGGCCATTTTCACGATATTGATTCTTCCTATCCATGAGCATGGTATGTTCTTCCATTTGTTTGTGTCCTCTTTGATTTCACTGAGCAGTGGTTTGTAGTTC
>NW_022143232.1:0-29327 GCF_007565055.1 Rhinopithecus roxellana
TTGTTTCTCTGAATCGCTTTCTGGACCCTCCAAGTTCTCTTGGACTGTGCCACATCCTCACTTCCCTTTTTAAATTCAATTTTTTATTGTGCCCTTAAGTATTTGAAAGGAAAAAAACAGAATGTTAAGATTTTAATTATTTACTTCATTCCAAATTTCTCTCTGAGCCTTGAAATTGCACACATACACATTTTTACATCAATGTGTGCATAGTATATTGCATTCTGCTTCATCCACATAATATGATATTATATATATTATGTGTATGGGAATATATGTGTGTGTATAAATGTATGTGTATATATGTGTGTGTATGTGTATATTACAACTATACAGAGATAAGAGATAAGAATGATGTTTGTGCTAATATATGGAGGTGTATGCACACAAACACACATACACACACATATAGACCCTGTCACCTTCCTCAGAGAGCATCTTCTTGGATCCATAATACACCTCCATATATTAGCATAAACACCATTCTTACCTCTTAAGTGGCCATAGAATAGATCACTGTACTGAGATCTTGGCTTGGTCATTCCACTATTCCTGGATATATTAAGGCTGAATTTCTATGTTTCTGCATCTATATCTATAATTTCAGCCCAAGATGGTACATTCCAGACTAGAGTGGTACATTTGTTGGAATCAATGAAATGACATTGATACATCATTATCACCCAGAATCCATAGTTTACATTAGGGTTCAGTCTTGATGCTATACATTCAGTGGGTTTAGACACATTTGTGATCACATGTATCCACCGTTACAGTGTCATACACGGTAGCTCCACTGCCCTGAAGTCCTCTGGGTATTTGGGCTGAATATTTACATACATATAGCTATAATTTCATCCCAAGATGAAATTTTATATACATATTATTTCATTTATTTTATTTCATTTTTAGTTACAGCCTGTCCTCTTTCTCTCTTTTCCCTTTCCTTCTTTCCTTCTTTCTTTCTCCTTCCTTCCTCCTTCCTTCCTTCCTTCCTTCCTTCCTTCCTTCCTTCCTTCCTTCCTTTCCTTCCTTCCTTCCTTCCTTCCCTTCCTCCCTTCCTTCCCTTCCTTCCTTCCTCCTCCTCCTTCCTTCCTTTCCTTCCTTCTCCTTCCTTCCTTCCTTCCTTCCTTTTCCTTCTTCTTCTTCCTCCTTCTTTTTTCTTTCTTCTTTCTTTCTTTCTTTACTCTCTTTCCTTCTTTATTTATTTACTTTTTGCATTCTCTGGGTTATGGTCTTAGAGGTTCAATTACCAGGTTAAAAAATATAAACTTTCACAGTCCCTTATTACACACTATCACTTGGTTTCTTCACAAAACAGAAACCAAACCCTGATAACGCAGTGGTGACAGCACTGTCCAAATGAAGGCCTTTCCGCTCACCGCAGCCGAGACTGATTCTGCTACTTTTCATTTCCTTTGGGAAAGGCCGCTCTCCACTCCTTTTTATTGACCTTTGGAAGGCCGCTCTCTCTACTCCTTTTGGAATGGCCGCTCTCTCTACTCCGTTTTATTGACCTTTGGAAATGCTGCTCTCTCTACTCCTTTTTTGCTTTAGTTGTTTCCCCACCGACGCTCATTTTTGCCAGCCGAGTTCAGTATATTCTGTTTTCTCTCCTCGGTTTATCGTCTAGGGAAGCATCCAGCACTCGTGAGATCGGTGACTGACTGGCCCCCACATGCCGGCCGCCAGGAAAACGGCCTAGAGCGGTGCTTGCTGCTGGCCAGTGAAACAAGCACCTTTGAGGGCTTGACCTCCAGGCGCAGCAAGTCCAGCAGGAAGGGCTCCTCACTCTTCCAAGTGTTGAGCCTGGGTGCTTTTAGACTTACCTGCAGCGTACCATGAGTGGGCGGGCAGGGACAACAGGCGAAGCACTAACCACAGCCCGTGCTGGCCACCTGCTTCAGCCTCTGGTTATGGGAAGCCAGGGGTGGGGATGGTGGGATTTCCAGAGGGTCTCATTCCCCTGGGTTTGCTGATTAGTAAAGACACTTGGGGCCGGGTGTGGTGGCTCTCGCTGTCATCCCAGCACTTTGGAGGCCGAAGCAACTGACACCTGAGGTCAGGAGTTCAAGACCAGCCTGGTCAACATGGTGAAACATCGTCTCTACTAAAATACAAAAATTAGCCAGGCATGAATGCTGCCAGAGAAGGTGTGAACCCAGGAGCGAGGTTGCAGTGAGCTGAGATTGCACCACTGCGCTCCATGCTGGGCTACAGTGCCAGCTCCACCTCAAAAAAACAAAACAAAAAACCCACCCTGGTGTGCTTTTTCAGTCTGCAGAATGTGTGGGAAGTGGCCTGTTCCTGCTCACCTCCATGGAAGCAGTGGCCTGTGGCTTCAGTCGAAGGGAAAAGATAGCGATTGGCATGGATTGTCTGGCCCCCGCGTCTTTTTTTTTTTTTTTTAGACAAAGTCTTCCTCTGTCACCAGCCTGGAGTGCAGTGGCATGATCTTGGCTCCCTGCAACCTCCGCTCCCAGATTCAAGCAATTCTCCTGTCCAGCCTCCCAAGTAGCTGGGACTACAGGCGCCCGCCACCACTCCCGGCTCATTTTTGTATTTTTTTTGCCAGTTATCTCATTTATTTATACTTTAAGTTCTAGGGTACAGTGCACAACGTGCAGGTTTGTTACTGTATACTTGTGCCCATTTTTATATTTTTAATAGAGATGGGGTTTCACCATATTGGCCAGGCTGGTCTCAGTCTCTGACCTTGTGATCTGCCTGCCTCGGCCTCCCAAAGTGCTGGGATTACAGGCATGAGCCTCTGCACCTGGCTGGGTGGTTTGTTCTTTGTGGGAGAAGTACAGGGGCTGGGAGAGAGCACTCAAACCTGAGACTTCTTGCAACGTGGTGACTTCTGGGTTCAGAGCTGATCAGTTTGAGATTTAACCAATGGGCAGGCACTGATACAGGAAAGCAAGAATGAAAACAAAAGTTAGAATGGCATTTGCAGAGTCCTGGGAAACTTGGGCACTTGTATATTGCTTGAGCCTGTGTGTAGTGGTGGGTTTATGATGTCCATAAATGTGCTATCTGAGCAATTTAATTGTGGGTGCTTTATGACAAAGCAGCAGACAGACTTCTAAAGCACATGATGTGACTCGCATCCAAAGGACCTGCAGGGTTTCCTCTGGAGCAGACCCTGTCACCTTCCTTGGTAAGCATCGAATCGGATCTGTCCACACTCTGTGCCCTGTGCAGCACTGATGGCAGAAGAGGCTGCGATAAGCAGGTGTTGAACAAATGAATGAGCAAGGATATGCTTACGGTTCTCCCTTTAATGATGAGGAGATCTCATCGAGATTCAGCAGCTTGCACTGGGGATGTGGGTACTTACCTGGAAACCTGGACTCGCGTCGGCCCACCTGCCCTCTGGCCTGACTTTTCACTTCCCTGTCTTGTGAGCTGGTGAGGACTAATTTTGCTTGTGCTTTCACAGGACCAAATGGGAAAAATTCCATTAAAGCAACATAAAGAACTTATTCGCCATCCAGGCAGCAGAGCTTCAGCATGCAGCAAGGGCAAATTCTGGAATCCCTCCCACAGGAAAGATGTTTTTAAAGAAAGAACAGACCAGTCATCCGTTCTAGACAGTATTACTCTATCACTTAGCATTTGTGTGGCTTTAAGCTCTTCATGGAGCATTTTCATCTGTAGGACTTCATTCGATTTGCATAGCAACTCTGTAGCTATAGGTATTGCTGCATTTTCCGGTAAGAAAACTGAGATGCAGAGCAGCTGTGTTCTCTCTAGGATCACACAGCTAGTGAGAGGCAGAGCCAGTATTTCCCATAAACAGTCAACACTGAGGATTAAGGCCGGGTCCCCAAGACTGTACAGGCTGGGGATCATAATAATTGTTAACATGAAGCACTAGTGTTGCTAGCGTGTTGTATGTTAACTCATCTGACTCTCACAGCAACCCTACGAAGTGGGCGCCGTCCTCATCCCTATTCCTCAGATGAGAAAATTGAGGCACAGAGAAAGTAATAACTTGTTGAAGGACACCCAGCTGGTAAGTTGCAGAGACATGACTTGAACCCACAGGCTTCCTCACCACTGATCACTAATCTCCAAGAACAGGTGAAGATGCCGTGATCACGGTTCCCACGTGGCATCTGGAGGGTCCGCTTGCTTACTCAAGGACTGCGGCACAGTGTGCCTCTGTGGGCCCTGAAAAGCAGGGAGCACATCACCCAGAGAGGAACTGACCTCACATCTCAGAAGCCTTTATCAACCTTGAGTCCTGAACTCCCCAGAACAGAGAGAGGGACAACAGCATCTAAAGCTGAACCAGAGTAAGTGAGAATGAACTGTGGCTGTGTGTCCTCCACTCAGCCCCAGATGACATGAGGGTTTCTCAAAGCACAAGGAACTGTACAAGCAGCACCCAGGGAAAGGTGCACCATGGCTCAGCATTATGGAGGTGTGCCCAGGCTGCCCAGGGCTGGGCATGAGCCTGTGTGGTGTCCCTAAGAGAAAACAGGGAACCCTACAGGACTACAGAAACATAGACAAAAACTGTTCATAACTGATGCATCGATAGTAAACCTGACACATTGGGGGACTCTCTTAACCAGAAGAAAGGGGATTGCTTTTGCATTTTTCTTCGAAACTATTTGCTACAGGCGAGGAGCTGCCATCCCCAAATGTCAGAGAGGGGACAGGGGTCTGCAGAGTTGCTGGATGAAGTGACTTGGCCCTTGTAGCAGAAGGTAAATTGGCACGGCTCCGTGAGGCCTGAGCTGCCGAGGTAACACGCATGACTGCTCCCGACAGCAGCATGGGCTCTGACACCGAGCCCGGGGAGGCCTGGCGGCTCGGAGATTGGGGACTGGTGCCGAGCATCCTGGAGTTGGACAATTGGCCTGCTCGTGGTTGGACCACCGTAGGCTGCTGCTAGTTCCGGCTTTTGCTGGGTACCATTTTTCCTTTCCAGAATCCTCTCTGTTTACAGTTCCCTTATCTTCCCTTCTGTTTCCATCCTTGTTTTATACAAAGAATGAGGCTACATATTCAAGGCTTCCCTTCCCAAATATCCAGTCAATTAACTCCTTTATTTATTAATTCACCTGTTAATATCCTATCATTAAGTAGCCACTGACTATATGCTGAGCCCTGTGCCAGGCCCTGTATACATAGGATAGACATGAGTAAAACATGGTACCTCCCCTGGAGGAGTTTCTAGACTTAATTTGGGAGGTCAAAAGCAAACACCAGTTTCAGTAAGAAAATAATTAGGCAAGGATCTGTGAACTGCTGTAACTCTGAGATCCAGAAGAAAGGGCCGATTCCAGTTTTTGAGTGATCCCAGGAAGGGCAGCCCTGGTTGCTATCCCATAATATGACCACCCTCATACTCCCCTGTGTCTTCAGAGAGGCGGCAGGGGTTGAAATCGAAGCAGACTGGAGTCTGGTTCCCTGGCATTCCTAGAGACTTCCACCTGACACTTTTCCAGCTTTTCTTAACTACCTAAGGACCTCAGAGAGGCAAGATGTGGAAGGCCAGCCCATCCGGGTCTCCTCCGCAGGGAGGAACGCAGGCAGGAACGCAGGCAGGGGCCGTCACAACTACCGAGGAGGACACGTTTTTTGGAAAGAAATGACTTTAGTGAGAACACTTTTATTAATGATTTAATATCCTTTGCTGGAATCTTGGAACGAACGTACAAGGTGGGCGCGGTTATTTCCACTCTGCACATGGAACAACCCGAGGCCCTGAGGCCCAGAGAAGACAGATACTGCACGCCTGGTCTCCCAGCGAGTTATTGACATAGCGAGTATTTGAACTCACATAGCAGAGATTCTCCAAAAACAGACAGGAGGTTCTTGTCAGTTGTTCCATGGATGGCCATATAATTGGGCCACCAAGACTTGCTCAAGAAGATTTTAAAAAGGATTTCCATGGAGAGATCTCTCATTCTTGATGAAAGGTGATGTCGAGTTTTTTAAAATTTTGTTGGGCTTCTGGTTTTTGTTCATTTCTCTAAGGAGAGTGTATGGAGAACGAGAGCTTTGTCCTATGTTCCTGGACACGGAAAATAACTTGAAGCAGTGCCAAGCCTGCACGGCTGTAGCTGAGTGGCTGCAGCTGGGGTTCGTTTGTTAGATTTGCCTGATCAGTCGCAGAGCAAGTACCTAAAGAAAGGACGTGTACATTATGATGAGGATGGAGGAAGGGCCTACCTGAGAGTGCACATCCCGATGGAAGGAACTTGGGGAATGGGGATCAGGGATATTCCTGACACTGGGTGACAGGATGGTGCCAGAAACCTTTTGGAGTTACAGTGTTGGCTTAGAGCTGGTCCAGAAGGAAACAGATTACAAAGTTTCAGTCCTTGAAAGAAACTTCAAGAACATATAGGCTACCTCTCTTGTTTTCCAGATGAAGAAACAGAGAGGTCAAGTGACTTGTCCACAGCTGCAGAGGTCATTAGAGATACAGCTGAGTCTTGGGTGCTGATTTTCCAACTCCCTATCATGAGCTATTTCTATTATATGGTATTCTAGACCAGAGATCAGCAGACTCTTTCTGTAAAGGGCCAAATAGTGAATATTTTAGACTAGGTGGGCCATACAGCTTCTGCGGCCACTATTCGACTTTGCTGTTTTAGCCCCAAAGAAGCCATTGACAGCATGTAGTCAAATGTGCATGGCTATCTTCTAATAAAACTTTATTTTAAAAAGTAGGTGGCAGCCCCAATTTAGCCCACAGGCCATAGTTTAATGACTTTTGCTCTAGATATTTCTCTTCCTCAAACATACTCTCTATGGTAAGGAAATGGTTACAGTTTAGAGGTGGTTTGAAGGATAGCACTTTGTCTTCCAAAATTTAGGGCATTAGAGCACTCAAGCAAGATTTGGTGCTACATCCTTAAAAGAGAGAAAAGAAGTCAGGTGCCAATTTTGTGAACATGAACAAAAAGATTGTTCATGGACTAGTGCAGTGGTTCATGCCTGTAATCCCAGCACTTTGGGAGGCCAAGGCAGGTGGATCACTTGAGGCCAGGAGTTCAACACCAGCCTGGCCAACATGGCAAAACCCGGTCTCTATTAAAAATACAAAAATTAGCCAGGTGTGGTGGTGCACGCCTGTAATTCCAGCTGCTTGGGAGATGAGACAGGAGAATTGCTTGAACCCGGGAGGTGGGGGTTGAGTGAGCAGAGATCATGCCACTGCACTCCGGCCTAGGTGACAGACTGAGACTCTGTCTCAAAAAAAAAAAAAGAAAGAATGAAAGAGAGAGAGAGATTATTTGAGGAAAGAAACAGTAAAGAGAGATAACCCTCACCCTCACACTCAATGCCTTACAGCTCATGAAGAATTACAAATGAGGTGTGATGTCCAATGATGAGGCAGAGGTAATGCATGTCAGCTTTCCAGTGACCTTCAGCAAACCTCTCCTTAATTTTAGAAGGGTTCAGATTACAGTTGATTAAATAACTAAAATGGAAATATATATTCCCCGGAACCACCCTTCTCATCCCCTCGCTGGCAAACAGGTTTATAAAAACTCAGTCCACAGTTTGAAGGTGTCTGACCATGTTACAACCCAGCCCAAGGACAAGTGGAAGAAGGAGCATTCAGAGAGATGTGGTGATAACGCAAGAAGCCTTGTACTCAACACAGCAGTGTGTTCAGTAGAGGGAAAATAGCCCTAAGACCCTGCAATGATGGACTTCTATGAGTTTCCAAGTTTGGAATCTCAGGATTCTTGGTGGGCTAAACCTTCAAAACCGTGTTAATTTTCTCTAATGGCATCATTTTGTCTTTAGAATTCACAGCTTCCTGATAGGTGATATCCTCTCTTCTTCATAAGAAAAATGATCTTTCAAACTCTTAAGACTCAAGATTTCCTAATAAAAATACTCCAAAGGGGCTCCTAGTCTCATGGTGTTTGGCTCACTTGAAAATATCTAGCATGTAAAGAGTAATAAACTGTATCGCCCCTTCCAATTCTGAAACTAAAATCTACACAATTCCAGCCTCTGCCAACTTCCTGTTTTCCCATCGTGGAGGTGATTAAGAATTCCTCGAGCCTGGAAGACACACAGCTCCCCTCAAATCTTCCCGCCCTCGTCCCTCCATCCGGGAGCAGGGAGGTGAGCAGTGGCCACAGCTGTAGTCTTTGGGTGTTTTGAAGCTGATTATCAGATTCCTTAGATGTACCTTTTAATGGGACACAAGTCTAGCTTTACAGATAAGCTCAACACAAACCATTTGAATGACTCCTTCAGAGCTTAGGGGAAAGGGTGCTGATGGTAACTATTGTTGAGAGCATCTATCTGAGAAGCATCATGCTAGTGATATTGGCTATAACTTAAAGTTTTTGACTGTCTTTACCTAAGTCAGTTATTTCTTCAGGGGTTGCAAAATGGTTACTTTCTTTTTTGAGACGGAGTCTCCCTCCGTTGCCCAAGCTGGAGTGCAGTGGTGGGATCTTAGCTCACTGCAACCTCTGCCTCCTGGGTTCAAGTGATTCTCATGCCTCATGATTAGCTGAGATTACAAGCGGCCACCACCAGGCCTGGATAATTTTTGTATTCTTGGTAGAGACAAGGTTTTGACCATGTTGGCCAGGTTGGTCTCAAACTCCTGACCTCATGATCCACCTGCCTCTGCCTTCCAAAGTGCTGGGATTGCAAGCGTGAGCCACTGTGCCTGGACAGTGCTTTAAGTTTTTAAGTCATCTCACGCCCAGAGGCAGTGTTCTTTCAGGCTTTCAGCCTATGAGTCTATGCTGCTCCTGCGAACCCCTCTGGCACTCACTTTATCTGTTCCCTATCTTCTCCCTTTTGGAATGTTTTTGACTACTCTGAGAGGCAATTAAAAATGGTGGTGGGCTGAGGCAGTAGCTCACACCTGTAATCCCAGCACTTTGGGAGGCCAAGGCAGGTGGATCACTTGAGGCCTGGAGTCCGAGACCAACCCGGCCAACATGGTGAAACACCATCTCTACTAAAAACACAAAAATAAGCCAGATGTGGTAGTGCGTGCCTGTAATCCGAGCTACTCGAGAGGCTGAGACAGGAGAATCACTTGAACCCAGGAGGCGGAAATTGCAGTGAGCCAAGATGGTGCCACTGCATTCCAGCTTGAGTGACAGAGCGTCTCATAAAAAAAAAAAAAAAAAAAAAAAAAAAGTTGCACATATTCCCATTAGGTTACTTCAACTTCATTTTGGATCCTATGAAGTGAATTTTGAAGGCAAGGAGCTGATTCTGCTTCATCTGAGTAGAAGGAATATGGAAACATTTCTGCCTTGCCCTTCATGTTTGATTGATACGTTTCACTTTGAAAGCTGATTATATCTGATGTGAAGGAAAGATGGAATTCAGAAATACAGATGCTCTTTTCATGAGTTTTCACCGTGAAAATTCGGGTCATCTGCTCAGTTTTCTCATGCCTCAGTTTACTCATCTCCTGGCTAAGGTAATATTCCTGGTTTTCAGAGAAGAGGAGAGGACCAGGAATAGGAAATCCTGCCATTTGCAACATGAATGAACCTGAAGGATATTATACTCAGTGAAATAATCAGGTACAGAAAGAAAATACTTCATGATCTCTCTTCTATGCAGAATCTAAAAGAGTCGAACTCTTAGAAACAGAGAGTAGGAGTGTGGCTATCAAGGAACTGAGTCATTATAATCCGTGGTCTCATAGAGTCTTGGTCCTGTAAGATTGCTCTATCTGACCCTTCACTCATTTTGGGAAAGCTCTTCAGAGTGTCCCTGACTGGTGACTCAGCTCCCAAGTGACTCTTCCAGGGACCAGAGACGTCCAGATGCAAAGCAACCATTTCGTGTCTGAATAGGTCTAATTGTAAGAATGTTATTCCTCGTACTCCAACACCTTCCTGAGGTATCTTCCTATTGGTTTAAGTTCTGCCTTTTGAAGCAAAGTGAAAGCAGATGGAATCTTTCCCACATTTCGTCTCTTCAGGTTTGACTTCTCTTTCATAGGTATAGTTGTAACTTGCTTGTGGTGCACTGTAGAAGAGCATTTTGACAAAATCAATGTATCATTACATTTGTCATGTTCAGTCCTGTTCTTAGTGAACTCGCAATTAAACAAAGACACGTTCTGGTGATGTGGGAGGCCTATTGGCTATGCTTGTTCAAGACACAAGGCTTCTGAGACACAAGGAATTCCATTTCTGTACCACACATCCCTAAGCCCTGACTGGATGATAACCGTTCTGTCATCTGCAGTGTTCACACAACTAATGAGATGGCTGCACTGTAAGGATCTGACCAGGAAGAAAAGGATCTACGAGTTTTCAGAAAACTTTCAGATGAGACATCTTGAATACGTTTGTAAATGGTAGTATTTAGTCAGGAAACTACAGCACCAGCTAGGAGAGGTTTTTACCTAAGACCCTGACTTCAGGGCTGGAAGAAGTATCATTCATTTATTTGTTCAACAAATATTTGTTGAGTATCTACTATGTGCCATGAAATGCTCTAGATGTTTGTTCTGTATCAGAGAGTAAACGGACAAAAATTCCTGTTCTTATAAATCTTACATTCTGGCGAGGGGACTTTAAAAATATGCATTACAACATTATAATAAGTAAGTAAATTACATTGTAGGTTAAAAGGTGGCAAGTTATTTAAAGAGGAAAAAAAAACAGACCAAAGTTAGGAGCAGGAATACGGGAAGGTAAGTTAGGAGCAGGAATATGGGAAGGTAAGTTAGGAGCAGGAATACGGGAAGGTAGCGGTGACTGTGGTGATTGTGAACAGGGTGTTAGGAGGGGTCTCTGGGAGAAAGTAAC
The DNA here is from genome assembly GCF_007565055.1 of Rhinopithecus roxellana. Classification (NCBI taxonomy): domain Eukaryota; kingdom Metazoa; phylum Chordata; class Mammalia; order Primates; family Cercopithecidae; genus Rhinopithecus; species Rhinopithecus roxellana. The sequence continues at coordinate 10,785 of NW_022143232.1, forward strand.
AGCTGGACCAAGAAACTTACTAGGAATGACCAGGAAGGTAGCAAGAAGCTAAGAGAAAGTAAAATATAAAACTGTTGTCTTGAGTATTTTAGAAGTCATAGTAGAAATGATGGAGGGTTGCCTTTAAAATGCTACCTGTGATTTGGTCTTTGTAAACCAAGCTCTGTGAAAGGAGATCTTGTCATGGTGTGGTTATTCATGCTGAGATTTCTGCTGGACTGAGTGTGGGTGATGCGCAGAGGGTAGAGTGACGCACAGAAGGTAGAGCGATGCGCAGAGGGTGGAGAGTGATGTAAAGCCAAGATGTGATTTGTGCAACTCTGGATGATCTGAGGGGCAAACCTGCAGGGTCGGAGTCACAGTCTAAAGGGACTGCCCAAGGCAGGAAGGAGGGGGCTGATCCAAGAGGGCACCTCCACAGCACAGAAGGGGACAAAGAACCCCACCAGTGTAATCAAAGATAAGAAAAAGGCAGAAAAAAGAATTCTTAGTCCTGCCTATTTTAACTGAAGGAATAGTTAAAATATACCTCACAGGCTGTATCTCTCTGCACTGGTCTGAAAGCAGATGAAAGCAGGGAGATAAATCAGGGAGACACTCCCCCCACACATATACACACTCTCCCCAAATTGAGCTGAGGAGGAGGTATTTGCATATTCTCTCAGTTTCTATCACGGTTAGAAATGTTGGAAAGGGTCTACCTAGGGCCTAACTCCTAAGGAAACTTACTGCTGAACCAATAGAACGTAGTTTCAAAAGCATGCCTTGGGTCTCGAAAGGGAAAGGATAGGGCCTTTGTCAGGACAGACTGTCATCGCAAGGGTTAAAGGTCTATTGAAAAGGAGATCAGGAATTGGGAGCACATAAAGGGGACGGTCTTATTCTTTGAGTCTTTGGAATCATCCTTGCAACAGACCACTACTGTGGACTGTGGACTGTGGACTGTGGCCTGTGGACTGCCCTGATGCTCCCTCCACCACAGGACAGCTTCCTTGGGCACCTAAATGAGTTTTGTGCGCTCTATTGTGAGGGAAATACAGAGATACCAGATAGCCGGGGAGAGGGGGGTGGAGGGGGGGAACTTAGGTCACAGGAATGCAGGGTCTAATGAATGGGATCCTCTCCCAACACACAATGCTTCTTCAGGACTTGGGACCGCTGATTGCAGCCGTTAGGCAACAAGGTATTGAGGGACCTATGAAATTATTTGAGAATTGAAACGTTTATTGGCCCCAAAAGAAAACTATACAATTGAAATTAATAAATATTTTATTTGCAGAAATGGCATTATGGCGATCTTAATTGCTAAATTTAGTATTAATAAAAATGACACCGCACTTGAAAACAATGTATAGATTTTTCTCTCTTGCAGGCAAGAATTCCTAAGTAGGCACAAGAACTGCCAGGAAACCACTGCCAATCATGATTTAAATTATTCATAGCCAAAAAATTTCGAAAGCAAAATTATAATTTTAAAATTTATTTTTATAGCAAAAGAAGTACCCTCTATATTTAATGCGGGATGTAAGTAGATTTTAATACGTGTGATATCGAGTGAGATTGGGACCTCCAAAAGTGACAGGGGCTAGGACTGAGAAGGTGTGAACATAGTTCTAACCTAAGGTCATATGTTGGATGTCAGGGGAACAGGCATCTCTTTAATTCGTACAGTTGGAAAGCTGAAGGTATATAAAGATAAAATAGCAGCTCTATTACAGGCATTAAAGCAAAGGTCTCCAGTTCATGCGCCAGGGTTGTGGGTTAGGTAAGCTGCTTTGCTCCAGCTTCCTGGGGGCCAGCTCTGCCCAGCCTCCCACCCTCACCCCTACCTCCCTCCTCTTTCTATAACGTGGCCTCATTCATTTACTTCAGTAGCTCCTTTCTGGAACAAATTCTCACATCGCAGTCCTTTCCAGAATGCTACAGTAAGAGAGTTCTCAAAGGCTTTGATTGATGGGGTTTGAAACACTCTTTCTTTTTGGAAATATTTATATTTGATCCCTTTTGGACAGACTGCACATAACTAGAGCTTATCACATTGCTGAAAATGATAGGCAGAGTCTGAGAGACAGGAACCCTGAGTCGGCCGAGCCCTGGGAGAGCAAAGATTAATATCCATTTGTGCTTTGCTGTCCTCAACCATGATAACTGTAAATAACGTTTGGAAAAGATCGGGGTGCATCATGATCTATGACATGGTGGCGACGATTCTGGTTGTTATGTCTTCCACAGTGATTTTCATTCTCTGCAGTGACACAAATCATGGTCCTTGCCTGCCACTCTGGAATGTATGATCTGCTGACTGGAACAAAGATGAATTTGTGTTTATATCATAACGTTTTTAACCTGAGCTAGACCTGACCTTCTGCTCCAATTTGGGAATGTACTAAAAATATATTTTTGTAAACCTCTGGTTTTGCTGGCCAGTGTTATAATAGAAAACGCTTCTCCTCCTTTGGAGGGACTAATGCGAGGTGGTGGAGATAATAAGAAGGTCAAATTGTGGATAAAACATTGTCTCAATTGCTCTTACCTGTAAGAGATCAGTATAATCTTGCCTTGTTCCAGCAATCGGCATCCTCAGAGCTATTAAGCCGAAGAAGGCCCTGGTAGTTTGTTTTTTCAAGACCTGAAAACCAAGAAGGGTCTACTCATCTCTCTCTGTGTCTTTATTTGAAGTGTGTGTGGGCTCTTGGGGACAAGTGTTTGTGTCTGTGTGCGTTACACTGGTTCCATGAGGGGCAGGCAATTGAACCCAGGCCTTTCAGGCTGCCCTTTAAGGCAATACTTTTCTCTGAAACAGGGTCCAGGGACTTAAGATCTTTGGGAAGTTCTACATGAAAATGCTATATAGTTTTTTCAAACACATTTCTTTCTGTGAAGTGTGGGAGTTGTATGAAATACAGAAAATAAAAATAAAAAATTTTAAATCTCATCATTCCTTTCTGAAATGATCTTTGTATACTATTCAAATTGATTGTCTTTTTTTTTTTTTTTTTAATTCATATGAGGAACCCAAGGATCTGGGGTTAAGAAATAATATTTGTATTGCAACTGTTCACATTTAAATGGGTGACTTACAAAGCAAACGCATTTTAGACCACAAACTTATTTTTAAGGTATTTGTGCTAGATTCTCAGTTTTGAGACAGAATATGCAATAATGCACCAACCTGGCAAAGCAGTGAAGAGGGGGACGTTTTTCCAGGTGTCCCACCTTGATCACAGCATTGTCCCCTCAACTCCTCATCGGTCACAGGCTCTAGGCTTGACTTGTGCAAAGCCCTCACAGTCTCCTTGGTCACTCACAGATTGCCTCCTGTTTTCAAATGCCTATCAGTGAGCTAAGATGACAAATTTGCCTGTGATCATGTGCTGAAGTGATATGGATTTTAGGTGAAGCCTCCTGGAATCGACTCTCGTGGCACCGCCGAAGCCTGCGGTGACTTCGAGAGTGGAATCTCAGGTGAGTGTGGATCCAGGGAAAAGCAGAAGCATGCTGGTATCAGTCAGACCCCTCATCTCATCTGACAACGAAGAGGCAATCACTTATGCCACCTTATTTTTCCAATTTTTAGGTGGAGAATCCTGAGTCACTGTCAAAACAATGGAAATTTCACAAGTATCAGAGTGACAGGAATTTGCTTATTTCAAACCCAGAGGAAGAGAAATGACAATGAATTTTCAATACATACCAGTACTCTGCACAGTACTTTGTCACATATAGTGGGTTATTAATACCGCCCTGGAGCCTTGGCACGCACTGCTCTTCACTACATTCTACTTTTTCATAAACATCTTATCTCATCCAACCTCACAGAACTAATACTTTGCAGAACCATGAAATTCAACACTCCACCTTCACTGGATAGTTCTTCTTTTTCAAAGCCCAATCTTCCTTAAACTCACTTTCTATTACAACAACATTAATTGCTATTTTATGCACATACACAGACTGACTTCTTCACAACTTTACTTCCTGGTAACTTACAAGTGCACTGGTTGACAGCATCCTCAATTAGCAGAGTCATTTCCATATCCTGGACATATACATTGATCAGAAAAGATGACAATTTATTTTTAGACAGACGCAGCCTGCATAATTTAAATATATTTCCCATTTGGCAAAAATGGTGTTGTAGCTAATGTATGTACAATATTTCCAAAAACATTGGTACTTTCCCATAAATATCTTCCATATTTTTTTCAGTGAGTAATAAAAAAGGTTGAGGTGGGATGTGTTTTATCCCACCACATTATATCATTCCTATTTTTCCTCTTTGTTGGATGGCAATCAGGGGCCCTGATGCCAAGCTTTGGAAGCAACAGCATCTGGTTCCTTGGCAGATCCTGCAGGCAGACTTGTTGCCAGCCTCTAAGCTGTGGCTGGGTCTGTTGCATGGTTTGGCTGCAGATGGACTCTCTGGGTTGCCTCGTGCTTCTGGAAGCCAGTCCTGGCTTTCCTTTGATTCTGAGGACTTTACTCATTTTTATTCATTTGTGAAGAGGGCCCATCCAAATGCTTTATGAAACCAACACTGGAGAACATTAATGGATCAAATTTTGCCTTTGAAAAGGCAGAGGTCAGTGTGTTTGGGGGCGGGAGGCGCAGCATTCTGAAGATACCAGTCCACATGTGGATGCTTCCTCCCATGAACTTCTATTCTAAGGAGCTTGGAAGGTGGCCAGTTACGTGTTACCACTTCTCCTTTCCCCAGGATGAGGCTGTGTGGTTACCTGGAAAGACAAAAACACTGGAGAGCTCAGGCTTCCTCAGATCAATAAAACCTCCTATTTCTTTTGTCTTTTAAGTGAATCAGACCCTGAGGAAATGAACATGCACAAGGAAATTCCGGTTGCCCTCTCCCCTGTACCCTTTCACTGTCCATGTGAGTATGAGATTACAGCATGGCTAGAGAGAAGGTTGGACATAAAGTCTTAATTTACTCTGAACCGAGCATACACATTAAAGCCAGATCACTCCCATTAATGTTCCCTGAGACTCTGGCCTCTTGGGAAGGGCTTTCCAGTTTTCTTAGAATTACGACACTCTATCACCGTTGATTTTGTTTATCACTTTGATCAACTCTAAAATTCTATGCCACTCACACGCACACACACACCCCTATACCTTAAAGAAAATATAATTTATTGTGTTCTAAAGATTATTATGTATTTCGTGGTATTTCTTGAGTGCATTCACCCTCTTCCTGATTCTTTTATTAACAGCTATTTATTGAATACCTATTTTTTGTTAAACACAAAATCCTGCTCTCATGGGGTTTACTTTCCACTAGGGGATACTGGGAAATAAAACAATTATCAAGTCAGTTAACAAGATAATTTTAGATAGTGATAGTGCTGTTAGAAAACTGAAACAGTGATTTGATAAAGATGTTTGTGGGGTAAGAAGAGAGCTATTTAAGACTGGTAATATTTCTGGGTATGTATACAAAGGAGATAAAATCACTGTTTTGAAGAGATATTTGCACTGTTATTTTCATTGCAGCATTATTCACAATAGCCAAAATATAGACCCAACCTAATTGTCAATGGATGAATAGAGGAAGAAATGCGATGTGTGTCTATGTCCATATCCTGGACATATACATCGACCAGAAAAGATAACAATTTATTTTTAGGCAGACACAGACTCCATAATTTAAATATATTTCCCATTTGGCAAAAATGGTGTTGTAGCTCATGTGTGTTATGTGTGTGTGTGTATGTGTGTGTGTGTATATATATACACACACACACGCATACACATTCACATATATACATATATGTATATGTGTGTGTGTATATATATACATACACACACATACACATGCACAATGAAATATTATTCAGCCTTGAAAAAGATGTAAATCCTGCCATTTGCAACAACATGAATGAACTTGGAGATCATTATACTAAGTGAAATAAGCCAGACACAGAAAGATAAATACTGCACAATCTCTCCTCTATGTAGAATCTAAAAGAGTCTTACTCAGAGAAACTGAGTAGGAGGGTGATTATCAATCATTGGGGAGTGGGGAAAATAGGGAGACGTTTGTCAAAGGGTACAAACTTGTAGTTATAAACTGAATAAGTCCTGGAGACCTAATGTATACTATGGCGACTATAGGTAATAATAATATATTGCATTGCATACTTTGTTTTTTTTTTTTTTTTTTTTGAGACGGAGTCTTGCTCTGTGGCCCAGGCTGGAGTGCAGTGGCCGGATCTCAGCTCACTGCAAGCTCCGCCTCCCGGGTTCACGCCATTCTCCTGCCTCAGCCTCCCGAGTAGCTGAGACTACAGGCGCCCGCCACCTCGCCCGGCTAGTTTTTTTTGTATTTTTTTAGTAGAGACGGGGTTTCACTGTGTTAGCCAGGATGGTCTCGATCTCCTGACCTGTGATCCGCCCGTCTTGGCCTCCCAAAGTGCTGGGATTACAGGCTTGAGCCACCGCGCCTGGCCTATATTGCATACTTAACACTCGCTAAAGGAGCAGATCTTAAGTATTCTTACCACACACACACACACACACCACACACACACACACACACAAGGTAACTGTGTGAGGTGATAAATACATTGATTCAATTGATTTCACAATGTATGCATATATCAAAATATCACGTTATACACCTTGTATATATACGTAATATACTTTTTATTTGTCAGTTACGCCTCAGTTATGCTGGGGGTGGAGGAAGAGATTGATTGGGAAAGATCGCTCAAGGAAATGACATTAGATCTAAGACCGAAACTACAGAAAAGATCCAGCTATGATCTAGGAAGGCTTAGAAGAGGAAGTAACCAAGGCAAAGGCAGTACTGGGGAACAGTCTTTGCACATGTGAGGTGAGAAAAGACATTAGATATGACACTAGAGCTCTAGGAGAAGAGTGGTGAGGACTCTGATGGAGAACTCGGCAGGGACTAGGTCACATAGCGCATGCTGCATCATTGTGGATCACGGGTAAAGACTTGGAGTTGATTCTAAGAGCAATGGGAAGCCATTAGTAGTTTTAAGTAGGAGGGCCGGGCGCGGTGGCTCAAGCCTGTAATCCCAGCACTTTGGGAGGCCGAGACAGGCGGATCACGAGGTCAGGAGATCGAGACCATCCTGGCTAACACGGTGAAACCCCGTCTCTACTAAAAAAAATACAAAAAACTAGCGGGCGAGGTGGCGGGCGCCTGTAGTCCCAGCTACTCGGGAGGCTGAGGCAGGAGAATGGTGTAAACCCGGGAGGCGGAGCTTGCAGTGAGCTGAGATCCGGCCACTGCACTCCAGCCCGGGTGACAGAGCAAGACTCCGCTTCAAAAAAAAAAATAAAAAATAAAAAAAAAAAAAAATAAAATAAAAATAAAAAGTAGTTTTAAGTAGGAGAATTACAATATTAATTTACATATTTAAAAAAGGTCACTTTGACTACTGGGTAGAGGAGTAAGAATAGAAGCAGGGAACCCATTAGAAGGTTGTTATGATAGAACATAACTTGGTTTTAGATCATAATGATGATATTAACATTTGTTAAACACTTTCTATGTGTTAGGGACTGGGCATGCTTTATCTTAGGTGATCTTCAACAAAACCTCTGACTAGGAATTATCTTCCCCATTTAATAGGTGAAGAAACCATAGGATTTCAATCTGTATATGTCTTATTTGGGTGGACTTGCTGCCTCTTCATGCTGTGAAGCCAAGCTGGAATAGACAACCATTACTTTATTGTTTCTGTGTGCCTTCCAATAAGAAAGAGATGATGATAACAAGAATACATTCAGGCCACGCCTGTAATTCCAGCACTTTAGGAGTCTGAGGTGGAAGGATCACTTGAGTCCAGGAGTTTGAGACCAACCTGGGCAATGTAGTGAGACCCTGTCTCTACAAAAGATTTAAAAAATTAACTGGGCACAGTGGCTTGCGCCTTGTGGTCCCAGCTACTCAGGAGGCTGAGGTGGGAGGATCACTTGAACCCAGGAGGTTGAAGCTGCATTCAGATATCAAAACCTTACATGTCAACTAAGTGAACAAAGTTATTTCACAAGCTCTATTTGGGATTGAAAAAAAAATACTACAGCAGATATTGCTAAGAAAACAGGAAGAATTCAGACAGGTAATCAAGGCTTATAATACCTTTTTGTGCAATTAAGAATGATAAATGGGGCTTGGCATGGTGGCTCACGCCTATAATCCCAGCACTTTGGGAGGCTGAGGTGGGTGGATCATGAGGTCAGAAGATCAAGACCATCCTGGCCCACATGGTGAAACTCTGTCTCTACTAAAAATACAATAAATTAGCTGAGCGTGGTGGTGTGCGCCTGTAGTCCTAGCTACTCAGGAGGCTGAGGCAGGAGAATAGCTGAACCCAAGAGGCAGAGGCTGCAGTGAGCCAAGATCGTGCCACTGCACTCCAGCCTGGATGACAGGGCAAGATTCTGTCTCAAAAAAAAAAAAAAAAAAGATAAATGCAATTCTATTTCAAATCCCCAAAAGCTGGGTTTTCCTAGACGTACTTACACAGGTTTTTACTTCACGTCTAAATTCCAATAGCTTTTTAAATGCTCTTCTGTTTGAAATTTACCTGTGGAACATGGAAAATAATTTCTTCCCCTGAATTTATCAAACGGTCGATTTCATACCTCTTTTACTCACCAAAGTAATCTCTTTACTCGAGCTGAAAACTTCCAGACAGATTGAGAAAATTAAGTTCTAATAGACCCACACATAGAAAAGGGTTCTGTCAAGCAAATACGAATATTCACTCTTGTTATTCTTGCACATGTGACAAAAAACACAAAAGAACTATAAGATCCCATCACTGCCACGGAAACATGACTAATGGGGAAAATAGGTAATATGGCATTTGTCTTGTCACCTGAGCTCTCTTAGATTTTCATATCCATGATAACCTTGGGCAGAAGAACACTGTTCTCAGATCACACTACTTAGTTAACATCATGGACTCTTCTTTTTAAAAAATCATTACAAATGTCAAGTGGCCATTACTTTTCTATTGGTTCCCAGTTCTGATATCCTTCACTTTCTCTAGTAGCAGAAGTTTGTGCTAGTAAGCTGACATTCAACATCATCAAACTCCCACTCATTAGTCTAAATAAGTCTAATCTAATTAATGTAAACTAAAGTTTTTTTTTTTTTAATCTTTATTGAGTAAGCAGACACTTCCACCATGCTGATGCGCTTGTTTGGACTCAAGTAACCAAATACTTTCACTCAAACAACCAGAAATTCCTTTTCTTTTCTTTTTAGTTAAATGTTTGACTAAATTGGTCATTTGTCTGTATGCATCCATCGGTTTAACTGAGAAAACAGATCCAATTAGTATATATGCTCAATTATACTATTGAAATCACTTTCATTTGAAGTCTATTTTTTACTAATATCATCAGTATAAGTAGAATATTTTTATAATATTTTGCTACGAAAAATGATAATATAATATAATATAAATAATATAATATAATAAGCTATTTCCCTTATACTAACTCTTTGTATACTCCACCTAGGAATAAATACTTCCTCAAAAATTCTGCCACTTGGTTTCTGTCCGTTGAAAATGTTATGTCAGCTTAAAATCTTCTGGATATGTTAAGACCTTCTGGACTTGTTGTGACAACTTATTAATGAAATGTAGCTAGTTTCACATCATTATTATCACAGATATTAGAATACAGGCACAATGACCGTGAGATTCCTCATTGAGGCATGAGTTGTGACTATTACCATTCTAACAAAAATACTACAGGCCTGGTGCAGTGGCTTATGCCTGTAACCTCAGTGCTTTGGGAGGCCACGGTGAGAGGATCGCTTGAGCCCAGGAGTTCAAGACCAGCCTTGGTAATATGGAGAAACCTTGTCCCTACAAAATATAAATAAATATTATTTTAAATAATTTTTATAAATAAAAATAAAAATTAGCCATGTGTGGTTGTGCACCTGCATTCCCAGCTACTCGGGAGGCTGAGATGGGAGGATGGCTTTAGCCCAGGAAGTCGAGGCTACAGTGAGCCATGATTGCAGTACCGCACTCCAGCCTGGGTGACAGTGCGAGACCCTCTCTCAAAACAAAACAAAACAAAACAAAACAAAACAAAACAAACAAAACTGTACAAAATAATAAGGGGGGATAGTTTTGAAGAATAACATATCTCCTTTGCTAAATAGGCCCGGAACCATCTAGAACATTCAACTTCTCAACCTCAAACCTAATAGGTTCTGGGTTCTTCTTTTTTATATGGAATTCTTGGAAAATGTGATATTTGAGTTATGGTGATTAGAATCAGTTTCCAGACAGGGGTCTGGTCAGAGAGTGGCTGTCCGAGCCCCCAGCATCCCGTTGGGTGATTCTCTTCCTTGGTGACAGCATTGGTTGGGATTTTAAAATAGTATGTTGAGTTTCACATTGCAGCATTTTGTAGCAGGCCTGTGGCATGGTTTAAAATGAAAAATCTCTCAGGGCCCTTTGATCTCTTGATGTTTCATCTTGATGGTGAGTTGAGGGGGCTGACACTGCTGGTCCCTAGTCCCAGAACCCACACACACAAGAAAGGTGGAACAAGCAACACTGTGGAGTGTTGTGAAGGTTTGTGTCTCCCAGATAGACAGTCCCAATGAGACCGGAGCAAAAAGTCAGAATATGCCCCAGCTACTCCACCGAGATGGTTTAGCAGACACTGAGAAACTTGCCTCTCCTCTCCTCTCCTATCCTTCTCTTTCCCCATCTAAAAGTTCCCATCCATTCCCTCCCTGCTCTTTAACCCCTGGAGGTGCCGTAAGACCTGCTGGCCCTGCGGCTCTCTCAGGTGGAAGCTGTTCTTATTCTACGTCACTGGTTCTATGTTAAGCTCCCCTGATGGCGCCTCCTCGTCACTTTTCTCTAAATGTTGGGGTATCCTGGGACTCCGTTCTTGATTTTCTAATCTATCTACATCCTTCCAAGATGATCTCATCCAGTCCCATAGACTTAAGACAAATTTCATTGCTGTTGACCATCACATTTATTTATCCAGCCCTGATATGCCTTTGAGCTCCAGATTCAAATACTCATCTAAGAATCCTTGCTTAGATAACTAAGTGAGGCACCCAACAACTGACAGTGTCAATGTTGAAACTTTCATCTTTTTCTGCCCTCAGATCACTTCCTCCTATCCCAGCTGAGCTTCCCCCTTTTCAGTACGTGGCATCATTGTCCACCCAACTGCTCAGACTAAAATGCTTGGAGTCATTACTGATTCTTCTCCTTCCCTTGGAGTCTACATCCAATACATGAGTACATCCTGTCCACACTACTTGCAAAGTATATCCCCAAGCTGACCACAGCTCACCATCTCAACTGCAGCAACCAGGCCCCAGGTCCCATAATTTCTCCCATGAACTATTGCTCCCAACCTGTTTTCGTCTCCCCATTGCATCCTACAGACCATCTTACACAGGGCAGATGGAGTGATTTTTCTAAAGCATAAATCAGATGATGTCACTCCCCTGCCTAAAGTTTGCTGATGTCTTTTAATGATGCTTAAAATAAAATTCAAAATGGCCTCCATGCTCTGGCTTCTGCATTCTCCTCTCACCTAATCAGGGACCCTTTTCCCTTTTGCCCTCTACACTCCAATCATACTGTCCACTTAGCCACAGCCATTTTTGTCTTAACACCATTGTACCTGCTATCCTGCTGTTTGGGGCACTCTTTCCCCAGGCATTTGTGTGCCTCCTGGCTATCATTCTGGCATCTCCTCAGAGATGCATGCCTTCCTCACGTTGGTTAAGCAGTGCCCTGTCTTCCTTCTCAGTCCCCAGGTTCCCTGTCTTATATAAGGGCCCTATTTTATCTCCTCAGGGTACTTAGACATGCTTGAAATGATAGCATTTGTTTGTTTGGCTTTTCATGTTTGCTCTTTATCTCCCTCAATGGTAATGTAAGATTATAATAGCTCACAGGCTAAAAGCTAAGATTATGTTTCTTCCCATCTACCATACAAAAACCTTGTAAGGTTTAATCCAATGAATGCTCCTCTTGAATGTAATTATCAGCATCAGCAATACTCACACTCATGAAAACATCAAGCAGCGCCCAATGCACTGCCCTACAAGGCTAGGGCAAAAATATTATGAGGCCATCAATATCTGCAGAGGACTGATTTTGCATTTCGTGATGATTCATTGGCAAGAACAGGTGTTTGGAGCACAGGGACTGCCTTTTTGAGAGCCGTTAGTAAGGTCTAAAGTTTCACTCAGCATTGATCATGTGAGAACACTTAATCAAAGTGCATGATTAGTGGAGAGAGTTCTGTGAGCTCGTACAAATTTGGTTGCTCTCTTTCCAAAGGGTAGCTTTTTGTTCAGGCTGACACTAGATGTCATTGATACCTCCTGAAAGCACAAGAGCCCGCTGTTTTTGGGGGTTGCTCCAGACCTGCCTGGGATGTGGGAGCTCTGCTCTGACCATGGAGCACCCTAGACATGAGACAACCACGTCCATGCCCGGTGACACCTACGTAAGGTGAGGGGCCCCCCCATCCCCAGGGACCACCCCAGAGAGAGAGACCAATGTGGATAATGCCAAAAGCTATAAAGATAGTGTCATGTGGCTAGAAACACCTTCAGCACAGCCTAAGAATATTCAGAGATGCAAATTGAAGAAATGAGGGTAATGGCAAAGGCATTCGAAGAATCTCTTTGCTCTGGGAGTATACACAGGAGGAAATCCTATCTAGGAGGGAAGTGAGTCAGAGCCTGCTTACCACACTGGAGAAGGACAATCAGGTTTTAGAAGAGTCTTAGTACTTTATATCCTCGGGCTTTAAAACACTCTCTGATTTTTTTCATTTTCGATTGTTGAGTCCTGGAACAGTTATCAGGAAGTGTCTTTGGTACACCCAGCTACGGGGAGAGGAACAGGTCTGGGGCCAGGCTCTGAAGGACAAATGCTCTGGACAGTGCTAGGAGGGCCCCCGGAAGGCATTTCCGATGTACCCAGTGCCTTTCTGGAGAGTTGGCAACAGTTCAAGAACTGTGCGTTATCCCGTCTTGTTAGAATATAAAACCGATGCTGGATATGGTGCATTGAGGCAGGTGGTCTGTAGTTTACATGCTACTTAAAATTCTGAAGCCACCTACAGTAAATGCTTGAAATAAATTGTGGGAAATCACTTGAATAATCTTGCAAACATCCATGTAATGCTTAAGCAAAGGCCACCTAGAGACCAGGGAAAGGCTGCCGGAAGCCAATGCACAGTTTACCTGGGACGCCCCAGGGAGCAGCATGGGGAAGATGCTGGGAAATTACCCACCTGAGCTTCAGGCCATCCCCATTCATTCTGCTCCTTTTTTCTCATAATATATCACCCAGTCTCATCTCAAATTCGCTCTCAGAAAGGGGGAAGGACACCATTTCAGTTTTCACAAAGTAACTGATTAAATCCCAGGTTTAAAATGCTTTGGTGAACGATGCAGAGTTCTTTCTACGCAAAGGATAAGCCCTGAATATACCATTTCCTTTTGGCCTGTGGAGGGCTCCATTGTGAACGATTCTGCCATGTGGTATGAAATTCTCACGTGAACCACTGATGGCCTTGGAGAAAGGAAGGATCCTGATGCCACGGCTCATCTCCTTATGAGGGAAATGACAAACAAACCATAAAAGCAAGCAAACAAACCAACATATGCCCAGGGAAACAGTGGCCTGACAAACCCTAAGCCATCAGAAGCAGTGAGACATCCCTAGCAGGAATCCTCCCGACTGCAGCTCTCAGAGCTCCTGGTTAGAATTTCAGTTGTTGCTTATATAATGTCAAGGGATGACAAGAAGCTATTTTATTACTGTAATGGGTTCCGACTCTTGATCTATACTACCACCTTGAAGGATCATTTCATGTGTAATTTAGCAGCAGTTATTTGATATGTGTCCAACAATCACTTACCCATTCTCTGTGGGTCAGCCTTATGGAATCTCTAGGGAGGCAGAGAAAGAAAAGAGACTGTTCCTGCTCTCTAGGACTTCATGGTCCATGAGAAACAGAGACCAGCAAATCCACAATGGCAATCCGGGGGCCACGCCGACTGGGCAGAGTGCAGAGCATGTCAAGGGTCACAGATCAGGGTAGAGGAGGGGCGCCGAATTCAACCCCGGTGGGCTCCAAAAGGAAAGGCATTGGGAGCAGAATATACTTAAGGTGAGTTTTCGTGAAGAAATAGAAGTTAGCCAAGAGAAGAGGGGGAAGAAATGCACTCCCAAACAAGGAGGAATGGAGGCTGAGGCTTGGATGTGTCAGGGAATAAGGCCCTTTTGGGCACCTGGCTGTAAGGAACATGGGTGTGGACTCCTGGGAGAAAGAGGGAGGTAGAAACCAAGCAATGAAGATTCTTCTAGGCTACTAAGGATGTTGCCATTTACTCTGAAGGCTGTGGGGAACCCAGCATAATTAGGCTTATATTGCAGAAAATGGACTTTGGCATCAGTGTCAGAGATGTTTGAACCAGGGGAACACTCCATCTTGAATAGGGGCTCGGTGAAATAAGGCTGAAACCTACTGGACTGCATTCCCAGATGGTTAGCCATTCAAAGTCACAGGATGAAATAGGAGGTCGGCACAAGATACAGGTCATAAAGACGTTGCTGATAAAACAGGTTGCAGTGAAGGAGCCGGCCAAATCCCACGAACCCCAGGATGGTCATGAGAGTGGCCTCTGGTCATCCTCACTGCTACACTCCTGCCAGCCTCATGACAGTTTACAAATGCCATGACAACATCAGGAAGTTACCCTAAATGGTCTAAAAAGGGGAGGTATGAATAGTCCACCCCTCGTTTAGCATATCATCCAGAAATAACCACAAAGGTGGGCAACCAGCAGCCCTGGGGGTTGCTCTGTCTGTGGAGTAGCCATTCTTTATTCCTCTACTTTCTTAATAAACTTGCTTTCACTTCACTCTATGGACTGGCCCTGAATTCTTTCTTGCACGAGATCCAAGAATCCTCTCTTGGGGTCTGAATTGGGACCTCTTTCCGGTAGCATCAGTGTAGATGACAGATTAGAGAGCAGCAAGACTAGAGGTTAGGATGAGGATGAAGGTGGAAGATCAAACGATGCTTCATCAATAGAATTGAATGTAATGGATGACCCACTATATAGAGAGACTGAGGGAAAGAGACTTGGATGTGATGCCCAGGTTTCTGATTTAGACAAGCCAACGTTTGCTTAAAAATGCAACATAGAGGGATATGTCTTAAAGATGACAAAACTTCAAAAGTTTCCGAAGTAAACCTGTTAAAGTTTCTAAAGTAAACACAAATTATCTTAATTCAACAAGCTTATTCTAGGCTTCACTTTCACTTTGAATCGAGAGGCAGAGCTTGAAGCACCCAAGGGGACTCTGGATTGCAGAGTTGAGTTACGATGCTTGACGTTCTCAGGGTATATTACGGTTCCCACGTAAATGGGGTGTGACCTTGAATGCACAAAGGATGAGGACCTTAAGAATAGCGATTCTGCTGCCATGCAAGCAAGATACATAAATATGAATGTCAAGCCACTCCAATGCATGAAAGGCTTTAAAAATGCCTGAGAGTTCCAAAGTGCACCAGGCCTCACAAAAGCACAATGAAATGATAATGAAGACAACCAGTAGCAGCGACCACCCACCAGGTTTTATTGCTGTAACTAGGAATCAGGGGTCTCTCTGGAACGATTGACACTGGATGGCATTGTCATTTTTTAGCACATGCTAAAGCTGTGATTGTGAAAGGAATTGTCTCTGCTAAACCAAAGCCAGACTATTTATGGACATCGCTGCTCCCACTCCATTCTTGTGCCATGGCCATAGGTAGGAAAAACTGGAAAATGGCTGCTTGGTTTCCACACATTTTCCCATAAATCCCCTGTCCATGGTTGATCAACCGAGGAAGAAATATGGGTCAGAGGCCTCTTTTTGGAGGGCTTTGAGCTTCAGTTCAGCACAGGCCCCTACCTTCCTATTTATTCCTTCGCCTTCTGCAGACCTTGGGTCATGGTCTCCACTCAGGCCACCCACAATGCTACAGGTCAAAGGACTGCACTTAACCTTGCTGGGAGTAGCTTTGCAACAATCAGAAGAGACAAAGTCACTGGCTTTAGAATGTGGAATACAATATCAGACAATAATAATGTCATTGTCCCTGTTTCAGAAACACTTACACACATGCGCACGCAAAATCTTCGCCAGTCTATGCTGTAGGAAGTGAGCTCAAAGAAACCGTTTTTGTGCCCATCTTTTCATTACTCCAGAGTTAAGACTACTCAGCATTATGAAGAGTGTGGTGAGGTTTTTGTGTTTCAGTCCTTCATCTTGACTTTTTAACTCCATAGTCCAAGTAGATAGGCAGGGAGGGGAAGGAGGAAGGTAAGGAAGGAGGGAGGGAGGGAGGAAGGAGGAGGGAGGGAGGGAAGAGAGAGGGAGAGAGAGAGAAAGAAAGAAAGAGAGAGAGAAGGAGGAGAAGAAAGAAAAAGAAGAAAGAAGGAAGAGAGAAAGAGAGAAAGAAAAGAAAGAAGAGAAAGAAAGAAAGAAAGAAAGAAAAGAAAAGAAAGAAAGAAAAAAGAAAGAAGAAAGAAAGAAAGAAAGAAAAGAAAGAAAAGAAAGAAAGAAAGAAAGAAAGAAAGAAAAGAGAAAGAAAAAGAAAAGAAGAAAGAAGAAAGAAAGAAAGAAAGAAAGAAAGAAAGAAGAAAGAAAGAAAGAGCAGTACCCCTTAGCTCTCACTGTTGGGAACCCACTCTTCTGCATCCAAAACTTCTGAAGAGCAGAAGTGTTAGTGTCTCTGCGTTCTAACAACAGACCATTAACCTACTCCTTACCGAGGGTGAACTAGACACAGGCATAGAGGTAGTAAGATGCTCCTGAAACTTTCAGATTGTTGCACAGTATGGCTGGGAACAAAAGGCAGTGGGTGGAGGGTGAGGGAGGGGTCTTAAAATAAAGTGTGAACAATAGTGACAAAAATGAATAAGAAAAACTAGTTGTGGAATAATATTAGCAACTCCATATGTAGACTAGACACCTCTTGCCCATACATTTATTTCTCAGTCCTTAGGAAAAGTCAAAAATCTTTTTTCCTTTCCTTTTCTCATTTCAAACATCTAGTGGGGAGAGAGAGAGAGAGAGTGTGTGTGTGTGTTAGTATCACTAAGCAATAGTATATCAGCCCCTCTTAAACATTCACTTAGTGATCAAATTATGTTCGAGCCCACCCAATTTTCTCTGACACAGTTCATCATGGATGAGCTGAGTGCTGGGTGTTACTATAAACAACACGGCAACACCCAGGGCGCAAGGGGAGTACCCATTGAGAGAGAACTAATACAATTCAATCAAAGGACGCTTTCAGTGGTGGAGCATCTGTGTGCCTTATCCCAACAACTTCCACCACCCCCTACGCGACAGGAAGATGGGTTAATAAGCGCGGAGCTGTCTATGACGCCCATTCCTCCTGGAGACGTTGGTGTCGGGGCAAGAAACAAGAATGAGTCAAGCAGAGTTGGAGGGCGGGGAGCGATTGAGGAGCGCGTGGAACCGGGTTCTATATTTAGGCTGACAGCTCCATAGCTGGGGTCCTATCGGTGGTCCTTAGCAGATTGGAAAGCATTCTAGTGGAGGCAGTAGAACCGGAGCACAGCAGAATTGCCTGTGTACCCGTTACAGACACATCTGGTGGGACCTTGGAAATCCATGTGCCTGACTCTGACCGCGCTGAGAGCACAGCCTGTGCGTCCGGCAGCCCTGGTTGACCACTTGCATGTGCAGATCGCTTTTGGCCGGCGGTTTGCAGCTGCTGGAACTGGGCATTGTCCAACGCTGCCAGCGGGCTGCCCTGCACGGTGGGGCGCGCCTCCCTCCCTCCCGCCTGAAGCTGGGCCCGGGCGGCCCGCTTGTTGCCACTGCCGCTGCCGCCGCTGCTGCTGCTCCTCAGCTGTCCGCAGCAAGGCCGTGTGTTTGCAGTTGGGCACAGTGTGCCTTTGTTGAGGTGGCTCTTTGGCCCATTCATTGCAGCTGTCCCACTTGTGCTGGCACAAAGCAGCTGCCGGCCCCCTGCACACATCCTGCCCACAGAGCCCGGCATGGGCCCCACGCCCTCAGGTTCCAGGGGCCGCTGAAGCCACGCCTGGTGTCGGCTGTGGATCGTGTCTTCTGTCCAGCTCGCCTCTGGCAGTTACCTTTCGGCCAGTTGTTTAGTATAACCCGAGCCAAGGTCACGAGGCAAGTCTGATGCCCATGTGGGCTGGTGAGTGTACGCACTGATTCTGTGACTCCAGAAGGCTCATAAACGGGAGCCTCTGATGATCACAGGACAAGAAAGGGACGGTGGGGAACTGATGACAGGGAGTTACTTCTAAAAACAAGTCAGAACTTGCTGTTTGTGAACAATGGGTTGGTTAGGACCCCAACATTCCTGCAGGGCACAGTGTGTAAATCACTGACTATATAGGACACTTCACTGAAGAAGGCTGGAAGAAAACTCAGTCCTTTTACTTCCCAATGCAGCAAATGGGCTGAGCTTACAAGG